>NC_086103.1:10606111-10907500 GCF_963921235.1 Mobula hypostoma
CATCCTGAGCTTGTGTTGACTGGTGAAGCTAATGATGCACTTCCCTGTATGTTTCATCGTACATGTGACAAATAACTCCGAATTTGAACCTGAATGTACATTGTATGGAAATACCGAGATGGATGGCAAAGCATTTCACAATAATGTGGCAATAATAAATAATTTATCATTCTTATTCAGAGCACTGTGTAAGACGCTTGTTGGCATGAAAATATGTAAGGTCACTGCTTGATTCATGGGAAGATTTGCATGTTAGAGGAAACCTCTCAAAGTGAAAGTAAATTTATGATCAAAGTATGTATATGTCACCATATACAACTCTGAGATTCACTTTCTTGCTGACATTCGCAGTAGAACCAAGAACTACAATAGAATCAATGAAAAACTACACACAAACAATGACAAGCAACCAGTGTACAAAAAAAAGACAAACTGCAAATACTGAAAAAGCATAAACAATTAAATTGATAGATTGATAAACAGATATTTAAAAACCAACAACACGAGTTGGACAGTCCTTGAAATTTAGCCCCTAGGTTATGGAATCAGTTCAGTGACAAGATGAGTGAAGATGTCCAGTGATGATTCATGAGGTGATGTTTGAAGGGTAATGACTGTTCCTGAACTTGGTGGTGTAGAACCTGAGGCTCCCGTAGCAACTTCCAGATGGTAGCAGCAAGAAGAGAGCATGGCCTGGATGCCTACACAGTTCAATGGGTTCAATGATGAGGGCAGGATGAGATTCAGAAATTGTGCCATACATGGGACAGAGTTTACTTGATGGGCAGGTGGATGTGTAGTATAGGAGGTGGTACATTTCTTCCTTCATTTATGCTGGGTTTGTTTGTGCACCAGTCCCAAAGAGTCGTTATAGCCAGGGGAAGGGGTAGGTAGTGTGGAAAAGCTTCCACTACCTACTGGATGTTCCCAGTGGTGTGTGTCTCAAATAGCCTCTGACATCCAAGTCCAACTCCTGGCCTTCATGTGTAGCTTAGCCACTAAGCCCGGTGGAACGTTTTCTACTGACAGGAGAAGGGGCAGCAGTGGGTTAATGCACTTCAAAACCAGCCGCCTCGGGCAGATGGGGCTCATTAGTCATGACGGACAGATTATCTTGGAGAAGGAACACTCTAATTCCAATCCTCCACTGCCTTGCAGCTTTACTAACTCATAGGGAAGGCTTTGGGGAGTAAATCTCGAGGAAAAATCCAGAGCTGGAATCCCATTAGGCAATTCTTAGTTCAACGCTGACTGGCAGCTCCTGCAACGCCACTGGTGCCAAACTGCATTGGTCTCTGTTGTTCCTTTGAATACAGCAGCTTGGTGGAGAGGTGGAGCCAGCTGCATGGGCAACAGCTGGCTCTGTATATCGTACTGCCCTGGCTTGCACAGTGGCTTGTGTATTGAAAGCAGAGAGCTAGGCTGCAATTAGTTGACCCTGACCAACGAAGGTCCACCTCGTGCATTCAGTGAAGATCCTCTGTTTTCTTTATTTCAAGAATATATTTTATTGATGAGAAATATATTCAAGTAATGCAGAACAGTCCATGGTTTCCTTTACATTCATAATGTGGTCCAGTCCATACCTTTAAGAGTATCAGATATTCTTTCCTCTCTTTCATCAGAATGGATCAGTGTTTCCCAGGAGGCTATAAGGATGTTTTGAGAAACAACCTTGCAGCTTATTCTTCCTCCTGAAAATCTCTTGCTGTGTTGAAGCTCAGAGCTGAGTGTCTGCTTCTGGAGCCTGGCTTCAGATATGCTAATTGCAATGCTGGCTAAATGTAATTAGTTCTTGATTGTGGAGATATTATTCTGGGAGAGGACACTGACATTAATTCGCTCATCCTGCCAAGAGATTTAAAGATCAGCTTTATTTGTCACATGTACAGTACTGTGCAAAAGTATTAGGTACGTAGTAGTTATGTAGGGTGCCTAAGACTTCTGTACACTAATGTAATAATTATATGTATTGCACTGTGCTGCTACCACAAAAAAAATACAAATTTCATGACATATGAGAGAGATGATAAAGCTGATTCTGATATGGGTCTCTATTGTGGACTGAGCATGGGAAAGGGTAAGGGAGAGAGGAGGGAGCGGGAAGCACCAGAGAGACATTCTGCAATGATCAATAAGACATTTCTTTGGAATTAAGTTACCTTGTCTGGTGTCTCAAAGCTGGGTATGCCTGCACTGGCACCACTTCGCACCCCCACCCCACCCCCTGCACCACCTCCGAAGCTCCTTCCCTGCCACTTGTCCTACACCCCTCCTGCAACGCTCCACCCTCGCCATTCCCGCATCATTTGCTCCTACCTGATTTACAAACTTGCTCTCTGCTCAAGTTTTACACGACCTAGCTGTATATATGTGCTTAAGACTTTTGCACAGTTACCTGTACTTTGATAATAAGTTTACTTTGAACTTTGAACTTTAAGGAGTATTTAAACGAGCTCTTGAAATTCTGTGGCAGGAGTTCTTAGGCCAAGTTCTGGAATCACAATAGCAAGTTACTTCATGGATAAGTTAGGCTGTTATGTCCGTAACATAACAGTGTTTCCTCTTTTAGGACAATTTGAAGTGGCAGCTCCCGTTCAACATGGGAGCAGTATTTCTCGACATCATGTGGGAACCCCATGCAGAGAAGCCTGTGGGATGGGGCACAAGCCGTTGTTCAACTCCACCTCACTGATTAATGTGACAAGGGAGACTGAAGGAGGGTGAGGGCTGGCTGACCGTCTTTTGATGGCTCTGCTATGGAGAGAGAAAGATCTGCAGCTGGGCTGAGAGTGTTCCCCAGGTTTTCTGCGTTTTGAATATGGACTTGGCCTATAGACTTTTTTTTCCAGTCTTATAGTTTTTTAAGTTCTGTGTTTTATGCCCAATCTTTCTTATTTTTTGTGTGGGGAGGGGGATTTGGGGGTTGATGTGCCTGTTTTATTTTTGTACATTTTTTTTTGTTTGGGGAGGGGGGATTTTGGGGGTTGATTACCTTGCTGTCTTTCTTTTCCTAGTTTGTTTTATGGCTACCCGGAGATGAAGAATTTCAAGTTGTATACTTGGGTAATAAAAATTAACTTTAGCCTTCTCTACAACTGGGGGAACAAACTCAATATGGCTACCTTCATTAAATACAGAAGGATCAGACATATGAGCCCTCTTGAACTCTAATTCCTTAAGGAAACACTCATGTTCTAAATGCTGTTGGTGTTCCCTTAACAGTTGTTCCTTGTGTCTGTCCTCTAACTGCTTCTCTTGCAATGCTATCTCCTTTAGCTTCAATTCTATGGCAAACTCTGATGGGTTTAGGCATTGGGGGGACTACATGAACCTCAAGAACTCCAGTGTCTCTCATCACTTCTCTGATTACCATTTTAATTATTTTTCATTGCTGGTAAGCTCAATTTTGTAATGAGAAGCCAACTGCAAAAGTTGATCTTTTGTAAACAGCTCAAGAAGCTCCTCAAAAGGTTCTTTAATGTACTTTCTAAGAGGTGCCATACTTATAAAAATTTCCTTCACTATACTAAGGTAGTACAGGTCAGCACAAACATACGAATGAGGCGTTTAATACAAAGCAACACTAACCAAGTGTGTTAGTGCACACTCAGAGTGCAAAGCGAGTACGACTATTGAGTGCTAATCTAAGCAATGCACAATAAGTGAAGATCTAAACAAACATACAAATAAGCAACTGGGCCCCCCCCCCCCCCACAACAGATACCTGCATGAACTTTGCTCTATCCTCCCTATCTTCTGAGGTGTACCGGGCAAAAGGCTACTTTAAAAGCAAAACTTCAGGAAGCATTGTCCATCAGGGTAATGGTCATGCCGTACAGAAACACTTACTCCCAGCTGAGAACAAGTCACTACCCAGGAAAGTCCTTAAACCAACAAAGGCAAAATAATAAAGGAGTGTATCGTAGGAAGAACCCTTTCTAACTGGGCTCGTTATACACAAGCTAACTTAACAGCACTCAAAGAACCTCACTCACCCAGAGGCAATTGTACCGAAAGGGCATAAAGTTGTATAAATGGCAAAGCAACAGCATACCGCAACACCACAAAACAAAGTAACAAACAAAAGGCCTGTAAAATACCTTTCAAAATAAAAAAAAATTGTACGAGCTCCCATAATGTTAGTAGAGAGAGAGATAGATAGAAATATATATATATATATATATATATATATAGAGAGAGAGAGAGAGAGAGAGAGAGAGAGAGAGAGAGAGAGAGGGAGAGAGAGAGAGGGGGGAGAGAGAGCAAGAGACAGAGAGACATGTCAGCATGCCTTTGAGAATTTGAACTGATGTTGGTGTTGGGGCTCTACTCCTCCAAGATAATTCACTGGGCATTCAGCATCCTATGTGCTACTTCTCTAAGAAATTTGAGGTCCATCAAAGCACCCCTCCACAACAGAGAAAGAGGCTTTAGCCCATATTCTTGCCCTGAATAATTTTGATCTCTATGCTTCTTCCAAATTTCCACTCATTGTGTATACAAACCATAACCATGTGGGTCTTTCTCCACAGCTTGAGGAAATCTAACCAGCATTTAATGTGGTGGAGTTTACTCCTGCAGGGGTGAGACCTGAGGTTTTGTCACACCTGTAGAAGGGACAATGTGCTAGCAGATGCCCTTTTAAGGACATGTGTTTTCCTGGTGTCCACTTAGGCCCTATATCCTTTATTGAACATATTGATTACTGGGGTAGCTTTAGCTTGCCCCATGCAACCTTTTTAAGGGTGGGTGTTATGTCCTGGATATTTCTTGGCCTGTATTTCCTCTTTAAGCAAAGTTCTGTTGCAGTTCCCTGGGACACCTACAATCACTCTTACATGGGGACTGCTTAAAATCAAGGCCACTCCCACTCCCATTCTCTCCTATTCTGCAGCCAGAACTACCATATTGCCTTTTTTCCCTTAACCTCAACTTTAATTTAATAAATATCGTTTGTTTATTTGTTCAACCTCTCCCTTGAGAATGCCATAGCCATGATCTGAGACATCCCTGATCCTGGCATCAGGGAGGCAACATACGATCCCGGTGTTTCTGTTGTGTCCTCTAACTAAGGAATCTCCTATCAACACTGCAGTCCCCTTCACCCTCTGCTATTCTGAACTATAGCACCAGGCTCAGTGCCAGACACCCAGTCATTGTGACTCCCCCTTTGTAGGTTGTCCCCTTCAATAGTACCTACTCATTACTGAGGGGAATCTATGGGTATACTCTGAACCGGCTGTGCATTTCCTCTCCTTCTCCTGACAGTCGCCCATTTACCTACCTCCTGCAACCCAGGCTTGACTACCTCCATGTAGCTCTTGTCTATCATCTCCTCATGCACCCATATGAGTTGAAGGTCATTGAGCTGCAGGTCCAAGTCCTTAATACATTCTCTCAGGAGCTGCAACTCAGTGCACCTGGTGCAGATGTGTTTATCTGGGAGACTGGACATCTCCAAAACTTCCTACATCCACACAGAGTACAAAACACTGCCCCTGGAACCATTCTCACTAAACTACTATGCCCTAATAGCAAACAACAGGAATTCTGCAGATGCTGGAAATTCAAGCAACATACATCAAAGTTGCTGGTGAACGCAGCAGGCCAAGCAGCATCTATAGGAAGAGGAGCAGTCGACGTTTCAGGCCGAGACCCTTCGTCAGGACTAACTGAAGGAAGAGTGAGTAAGGGATTTGAAAGTTGGAGGGGGAGGGGGAGATCCAAAATGATAGGAGAAGACAGGAGGGGGAGGGATAGAGCCGAGAGCTGGACAGGTGATTGGCAAAAGGGGATACGAGAGGATCATGGGACAGGAGGTCCGGGAAGAAAGACGGGGGGGGGTGTGACTCAGAGGATGGGCAAGGGGCTCTATCCCTCCCCTTCCTGTCTTCTCCTATCATTTTGGATCTCCCCCTCCCCCTCCAACTTTCAAATCCCTTACTCACTCTTCCTTCAGTTAGTCCTGACGAAGGGTCTCGGCCTGAAACGTCGACTGCACCTCTTCCTATAGATGCTGCTTGGCCTGCTGCGTTCACCAGCAACTTTGATGGATGCCCTAATAGATATGGAATGGACAAATAAGAACACAGAGAGAGTAACTGTTGAACACCCAATGTGCAGAGAGAAAGAAACAAAACATGTAAACAATAAAAGCAAATAGCATTCAGAACTGAAGTTCATGATTCAGAAACCTGTTAGTTGGCCAGAACCTCAGTTCAGTGCGTAGATGAGTAAACCTCACAGGGCAGAGCAGTGATCTGTTTCTTGCCTCTGGCCCTGACACCACAACTTTTTAAATCTGGCACGGTGCTCATAGGTATACAAGATATTAAGAAGAACAGATAGACTGGATAGCCAGCGCCTCTTCCCCAGGGCACCACTGCTCAATACATGGCTTTAAGGTAAGGGGTGGGAAGTTCAAGGGGGATATTAGAGGAAGGTTTTTTACTCAGAGAGTGGTTGGTGCGTGGAATGCACTGCCTGAGTCAGTGGTGGGCAGATACACTAGTGAAATTTAAGAGACTACTAGACAGTTATATGGAGGAATTTAAGGTGGGGGGTTATATGGGAGGCAGGGTTTGAGGGTCAGCACAACAATGTGGGCCGAAGGGCCTGTACTGTGCTGTACTATTCTATGTCCACCACTCCAATACGTTCTCAGGCCCCAGCCCCACCACCTCAATTCGGCCTGTACCTGAACTTTCCAGTTCGGCTGGGTGCTTATTTCGATCAGACCTTGGGTCTTCTCTTGCTCTTGGGCCTCAGCTCCTCCTCGACTCTGCCTTGCCTCAGTTCTGCCACATCAAATTGCCTCCAAGCCCGCTCAAGCGATGGCCAAACGTTGGCTCACTCCCTGCTCTCCAACCCACAGCACGCCACGCCGCAGCCATCCTGCAGCTGTCATCCAGGCGCTTCAAACGCTCAACTCAGACAGGGAAGTTACAGGCTACAGTTTGCAGTGATCACTTATCAGAAAAATTGCGATTAATAATGTATTTGGTTGTTTTCTTAGTTTTATTTGCCACCAGCAAAGCAAATAGTTGCTGAGTTTCAGAGGTGCCATCTTAAACCAGTCAAGGTTTGATTACACCACTGTCTAAGGAGTCTGTTCATTCTCCCTGTGACTGCACGGAAACCTCCTGGTACTCCAGTTTTCTTCCTCAGTCCAAAGATGTATGTCTAAAGTTAGTCATTTGTGGGCATGTTATGTTGGTGATGCAACAGTGGCAACACTTGCAGGGTGACTCCAGCACAATCTTCACTGATTTGATCTGATGCAAGTGATATAAGTATTTCAAATTTATGTTCAAGTTCAACTCTATTGTCAATCAACCGTATACCTGTATACTACCAAATGAAAAAATTTTCTTATGGACCAAGATGTACAACACAGTACATATAACTCTCACACTCTCGACACATAGAGTAATAACACCACAAGTAAGTTAACCAATAATGAAATATATTCCAGAAGATTGGCATTTAGCATAAGGTGCATTTACGACACAAGTTAAGAAGTCAACAGTATAACATGACTGGCATTTCATAGGTGATGAGACCTGGGTGGTGGCACGTGCAGTCCCAGAAATTTGGTGCTCCTAACTCTCTCCACAGAGCAGCCCTCTACGTGCAGTGAGGAGTGGTCAGCCTACACTTTACTCAAGTTCACAATTATCTCTTTAGTTTTGGCCACATTGAGACTCAAGTTCTTGCGCTAGCACCATTCTACAAGCCACTGTACCTAGCCATTTGATTACAAATTTGACTGGTTCAGTACAACATTGAGAGCCAAAGGGCCTGTTGCTGTTCGATGTTCTAACTCCTCTCCGTACGTTGTGGTTGTTGATGAGGTGAACCACTGCCCTGCCATCAGCAAACTCGATGTTCAGTTTGAGCTTGATCTAGCAATACAGTCATGTGAACAACAGTGGGCTGTATATTTCAGTGTATGTTTCATTGTATGTTTCAATTAACATGTGACAAATAAAGCTAATCATTATCTTTCTTTAACAAGACCTTTCAGCCATCCTTGTGATGCCTATCTATGTTAATGTCCATTTGCCTGCATGAGGCCCTATTCCTTCTGATCTAAGTATCTGTCCAATTGCCCTTCAAACATTGTAATTTACCACCTCTTTTGTCAGCTCATCCAGATAATATACCATCTCTATGTGAAAAGTTTACCCCTCAGATCCTCAAACCTACCCCACCGATCTACTGTACTACTGCAGTTGTACAAGGCCTTGGTGAGACCACACCTGGAGTATTGTGTGCAGTTTTGGTCCCCTAATCTGAGGAAAGACATCCTTGCCATAGAGGGAGTACAAAGAAGGTTCACCAGATTGATTCCTGGGATGGCAGGACTTTCATATGATGAAAGACTGGATCGACTAGGCTTATACTCGTTGGAATTTAGAAGATTGAGGGGGGATCTTATTGAAACATATAAAATCCTAAAGGAATTGGACAGGCTAGATGCAGGAAGATTGTTCCCGACGTTGGGGAATTCCAGAACGAGGGGTCACAGTTTGAGGATAAAGGGGAAACCTTTTAGGACCGAGATTAGGAAAAACTTCTTCACGCAGAGAGTGGTCAATCTGTGGAATTCTCTACCACAGGAAACAGTTGAGGCCAGTTCATTGGTTATATTTAAGAAGGAGTTAGATATGGCCCTTGTGGCTAAAGGGATCAGTGGATATGGGGGGGAAGAGTGGTACAGGGTTCTGAGTTAGATGATCAGCCATGATCATACTGAATGGCGGTGCAGGCTCGAAGGGCCGA
Source organism: Mobula hypostoma (assembly GCF_963921235.1). Taxonomy (NCBI): domain Eukaryota; kingdom Metazoa; phylum Chordata; class Chondrichthyes; order Myliobatiformes; family Myliobatidae; genus Mobula; species Mobula hypostoma. The sequence goes on from NC_086103.1 coordinate 10,614,899, forward strand.
ATGGCCTACTCCTGCACCTATTTTCTATGTTTCTATGTTTCTATGTTTCTATCTCTGGATTATTACCATTGCCTTAGTATAGTCTCTTATATTCACTATTGAAGCAATTAATATTAATTCCCTTGTCTCTGATTCTGTTCTCTGTTGAATGTGAAAGTTTATATGCAAGTCATTCTTATTAATGCTATTGGCACTGATTTAATTAAGTGAAGTTGTTCCAACTGACTGAAGAGGTTACACGCACTGCTATGTTTTTGCTGTGGTGAAGAGGCAAAGAGACTATGAAGACTTCTTGAGTGAAACCAAAGTTGATGATGATGATTGCACACAAACATGTGTACTAAATGCACATTGGGACACCCTCCACCAACAGCTTTTTATTGTGAAAAGGAAAGCTGCTCTGGGAAAAAAAGCACAAAATATTTAAAAGGATGATCACAGCAGGGAAGACTGAACAGTCAGTGATTCACTTTTCAGGAAAACAGAACTGTCATAACAGGATGCTTTGAAATTATGGAGTGATGCAGTCAGGTTAAGTTCAAAGTACATTTATTGTCAAGGTACATATCTGGCTCTTGAACTGGTAGATATGACCCAGTCTATCACACATAAAGCCCTCCCCACCATTAAACACATCTACACGGAGGGCTGTCACAAGAGGGTGGCATCCATCATGAAGAATGCTCACGATCCAGGCTCTGCTCTCTTCACACTGTTGCCATCAGGAAAAAAATACAAGACCCTCAGGATCCACATCACCGGATTCAGGAACGCTTATTACCTGTCAACCAGAGGGGAAAACATTGCTCAACTTCACGCGCTCATCTCTGAACTGTTCCCACAACCCATGGACTCACTTTCAAGGGCTCTTCGCCTCACGTTCTCAATATTTATTGTTTATTTGTTTTTTTTTTCTTTTTTTCTTTTGTATTTGCACAGTCTGTTTCCTTTTGCACATTGGTTGTTCATTTATCGTGTAATGTGCCGTTGTTCATTGATTCCATTGAGTTCTGTTTTGTATTTACTGTGAATGCCTAAAAGAAAATGAATCTCAGGATTGTATATGGTGGCATAAACGTACTTCAATAGTAAATTTACTTTGAATTTACTTTAAAAGATAAGCAATGTATCTCTATCCGTGTGGGATTCCAAAGCTCTGACCGCGAGTGTCTGGTGGTCCCTAATAAATCCAACATGGAATCCAGCACACAGGACATTCCACAGATGATGGAAATCTAGAGTAAAACACAAAAATGCTAGAGGAAATCAGCAGGTCAGGCAACACTTACGGAAAGGAAGAAAGAGTCGACTTTTCAGGCTGAGACACTTCCTGATGAAGGACTTGGCCTGATACATTGACTCGCTATTCCTTCCCATAGGCACTGCCTGACTGATGGAATCCAGGAGAAACGTTTTTTCTCAAAGCACAGGAACATGGTATAATAACTGAGGCAATTAACAGAACATATATGAGGGGATACTGGATAACATTCAAGAGTCAAGATTGAATTGAATTGAATTGACTTTATTTCTTACATCCTTCACATACAAGAATAGTCGGATCAGGCAGATGAATGCGCGGCTGAGAGACTGGTGCAGGGGGCAGGGCTTCAGATTCTTGGATAATTGGGATCTCTTCTGGGGGAGGTATGACCTGTTCAAAATGGATAGGTTACACCTGAACCCAAAGGGGACAAATATCCTGGCAGGAAGGTTTAATAGAGCTGTTAGGGAGGGTTTAAACTAATTTGGCAAGGGGATGGGAACCGGAATGATAGAGCGGAGGAAGGGGAAAACAGAAATAAATCTAAGATCGTGAGCAGTAAAGATGTCAGGAAAGACAGGCAGGTGATGGGGCAAATTTGTAGCCATTGGGATGGGTTGCAGTGTAATAAGTTTGCAGTGAAATCAATGCGAAAAGTACCAAATACTGGTCTTAAGGTGTTATACTTAAATGCACGCAGCATAAGGAATAAGGTGGATGATCTTGTCGTACAGCTACAGATTGGCAGGTATGATATTGTGGCCATCACTGAGACCTGGCTAAAGGATGCATGTCTCTGGGAGCTGAACGTCCAAGGATACACGGTGTATCGGAAGGATAGGAAAGTAGGCAGAGGGGGAGGCGTGGCTAATCATTAGCAAGAGGTGATATAGGATCTGAAGGTGCAGAATCTTTATGGGTTGAGCTAAGAAATCGCAGGAGGTAAAAGGACCCTGATGGCAGTTATTTTGTAGGCCTCCAAACAGCTGCAGTGATGCGGACTACAAATTACAACAGGAAATAGAAAAGGCTTGTCAGAAGGGTAGTGTTATGATAATTGTGGGGGATTTTAACATGCGAGTGGACTGGGAAAATCAGATCGGCACTGGACCTCAAGAGAGAGAAATTGTAGAATGTCTGCGAGATGGCTTTTTAGAACAGCTTGTTGTTGAGCCCACTAGGAGATCGGCTGTATTGGATTGGGTATTGTGTAATGAACTGGAGGTGATTAGAGAGATTGAGGTGAAGGAACCCTTAGGAGGCAGTGATCATAACATGATTGAGTTCACTATGAAATTTGAAAAAGAGAAGCCGAAATCTGATGTGTCGGTATTTCAGTGGAGTAAAGGAAATTACAGTGGCATGAGAGAGGAACTGGCCAAAGTTGACTGGAAAGAGACACTTACGGGAAGGACAGCAGAGCAGCAGTGGCTGGAGTTTATGCGAGAAGTGAGGAAGGTGCAGGACAGGTATATTCCAAAAAAGAAGAAATTTTCGAGTGGAAAAAGGATGCAACCGTGGCTGACAAGGGAAGTCAAAGCCAAAGTTAAAGCAAAGGAGAGGGCATACAAGGAAGCAAAATTTAGTGGGAAGACAGAGGATTGCAAAAGGAAACTAAGAAGGTCATTAAGTGGAAAAGATTAACTATGAAAGGAAGCTAACAAATAATATCGAAGAGGATTCTAAAAGCTTTTTCAAGTATGTAAAGAGTAAAAGGCAGGTGAGAGTAGATATAGGACCGATAGAAAATGATGCTGGAGAAATTGTAATTGGAGATAAGGAGATGGCGGAGGAACTGAACGAGTATTTTGCATCAGTCTTCACTGAGGAAGACATTAGCAGTATACCGGACACTCAAGGGTGGCAGGGAAGAGAAGTGTGCGCAGTCACAATTACAACAGAGAAAGGAAGCTGAATAGTCTAAAGGTAGATAAATCTCCCGGACCAGATGGAATGCACCCTTGTGTTCTGAAGGAAGTAGCTGTGGAAATTGCGGAGGCATTAGCGATGATCTTTCAAAAGTCGATAGATTCTGGCATGGTTCCGGAGGACTGGAAGATTGCAAATGTCACTCTGCTATTTAAGAAGTGGGCAAGGAAGCAAAAAGGAAATTATAGACCTGTTAGCTTGACATCCGTGGTTGGGAAGTTGTTGGAGTCGATTGTCAAGGATGAGGTTACAGAGTACCTGGAGGCATATGACAAGATAGGCAGAACTCAGCATGGATTCCTTAAAGGAAAATCCTGCCTGACAAACCTATTACAATTTTTTAAGGAAATTACAAGTAGGCTATACAAGGGAGATGCAGTGGATGTTGTATATTTGGATTTTCAGAAGGCCTTTGACAAGGTGCCACACATGAGGCTACTTAACAAGATAAGAGCCCATGGAATTACAGGAAAGTTACATATGTGGATAGAGCGTTGGCTGATTGGCAGGAAACAGAGAGTGGGAATAAAGGGATCCTATTCTAGTTGGCTGCCGGTTACCAGTGGTGTTCCACAGGGGTCCGTGTTTGGGCTTCTTCTTTTTACATTGTACATCAACGATTTGGATTATGGAATAGATGGTTTTGTGGCTAAGTTTGCTAACGATACGAAGATAGGTGGAGGGGCCGGTAGTACTGAGGAAACAAAGAGTCTACAGAGAGATTTGGATAGATTGGAAGAATGGGCAAAGAAGTGGCAAATGAAATACAATGTTGGAAAGTGTATGGTTATGCACTTTGGCAGAAGAAATAAATGGGCAGACTATTATTTAAATGGGGAGGTAATTCAAAGTTCTGAGATGCAACAGAACTTGGGAGTCCTTGTACAGGATACCCTTAAGGTTAACCTCCAGGTTGAGTCGGTGGTGAAGGTGGCGAATGCAATGTTGGCATTCATTTCTAGAGGAATAGAGTATAGGAGCAGGGATGTGATGTTGAGGCTCTATAAGGTGCTGGTGAGACCTCACTTGGAGTATTGTGGGAAGTTTTGGTCTCCTTATTTAAGAAAGGATGTGCTGACGTTGGAGAGGGTACAGAGAAGATTCACTAGAATGATTCCGGGAATGAGAGGGTTAACATATGAGGAACGTTTGTCCGTTCTTGGATTGTATTCCTTGGAGTTTAAAAGAATGAAGGGAGTTCTCATAGAAACATTTCGAATGTTGAATGGCATAGACAGGGTGGATGTGGCAAAGTTGTTTCCCATGATGGGGACGTCTAATATGAGAGGGCATGACTTAAGGATTGAAGGACACCCATTCAGAACAGAAATGTGAAGAAATTTTTTTCACCAGAGGGTGGTGAGTCTGTGGAATTTGTTGCCATGGGCAGCAGTGGAGGCCAAGTCGCTGGGTGTATTTCAGGCAGAGATTGATAGGTATCTGAGTAGTCAGGGCATCAAAGGTTATGGTGAGAAGGCAGGGGAGTAGGGCTAAATGGGAGAATGGACCAGCTCATGATAAAATGGTGGAGCAGACTCAATGGGCGAATGGCTGACTTCTGCTCCTTTGTCTTATGGTCTTATGGTCTTACACACATGAGAAGTAAAAATCTTTACGTTATGGCTCCGTCTAAATGTGCAATGTGCAATGATAGTAATTTATAATAATTCATTATAAATAGAACAGTTAATGTAACATAGAAATACACTCAAATCAGCATGAGTTAATCAGTCTAATGGCCTGGTGGAAGGAGTTGCCCTGGAGCCTGTTGATCCTGGCTTTTATGCTGCAATACCATTTCCCAGATGGTAGCAGCTGGAATAGATTGTGGTTGGGGTGACTCAGGTCCCCAATGATCCTTCAGGCCCTTCTTACACACCTGTCTTTGTAAATGTCCTGAATCACAGGCAGTTCACAACTACAGATGCACTGGACTGTCCATACCATTCTCTGCAGAGTCCTGCGATTAAGGGACGTACAGTTCCCATACCAGGCAGTTCTTAGAAGTTCTTAGAATTTGGGGGCCCATACCAAACTTCTTCAACTGTCTGAGGTAAAAGAGGCACGTGAGGTCCTCAGTGATGTGGATGCCGAGGAACCTAAAGCTTTAATGTCATTGTTTTATGTCATTGCCAGTATACAACTACAAAGGAGAACAAAATCATTGTTACTCTGAATCTGATGCAGCATCAAAAAAAAACAAAAAAAGATAAAGAACAGAATAATAATGATCAAAACACAATAAATATAAGTGCATAATATAGCTTATAAACATGAAATTATTGAATGTCCATGAAGTAATGCTTGGCACAGGTGTGTCTCTACAGAAGGTGATGGACAAGAAATAATAAATTAGTAAGGATTTGGGGCATGGAGAGGTGGGTTACTGGGTGGAGGTGTTGATCAGCCTTTCTGCTTGGGGAAAGTAACTGTCTTTGAATCCAATGGTTCTGACACGGTTGCTACATAACAAATATCTATTCAGCTAATCATGTGGCAGCAAGGTAATGCATAGAAGCATGTAGACATGGTCAAGAGGTTCAGTTGTTGTCCAACCAAAATCAGAATAGGGAAGAAATATGATCAAAGTGACTTTGACTGTGGAATAATGATGCCAGATGAGGTGGTTTGAGTATCTCAGAAACTGATGATCTCATGGTATTTTCACGTACAGCAGTCCCTGGAGTTTACAGAGAATGGTGCAAAAGAAAAACATCAGGTGAGCATCAGTTCTGTGGGTGAAAATGCCTTATTAATGAAAGAGGTGAGAGAAGACTGGATAGCCTGGTTCAAGTTGACAGGATGGTGACAATAACTCAAACAGTTGTGCGTAAACAGCATCACCTCTGAATGTTCATCACATTGAACCTTGAAATGGCTGCGCTACAGCAGCAGAAGACCACAAACGTACGTTCAATGGCTACTTTATTAGGTACAGGAGGTACTTAATAAAATGGCCACCACGTATACTTCACTGGCATAAAGGAGCAATAAAAATGCAAATCATTGTACATTCCTAACATTCTACATTTGCTATTGTCAAATGATTTATACACAGCCAACTGAAATGCTGTCTAATCTTGAATTCATCCATTTTGCAATTTACACATATCCTATCCCTGGAAAAATTGTCAGCACCTCTGAATCTTTCTGAAAATGATTTAATTTTACTTTTTTGCCAATGTAAGGTATGCTACTTTTGAACAGATGTGCAGGGAAATCGTGAAATACATGCCACAGATTAATTATAATCAAAGCCTAATTTTGTTTTAATCCAAAACGTAGAACATCTGTGTAAATAGGGCTACTCATTTATGCTTTGCAGCATGGGACACACTACAGTGTTTGGAGTGTATTGCTGCTGAGACGGATCCATGCTTTATTATTAATAAAAATGTGTGTTTACTTATATATTCATTAAACTTCAAAGCAATCTAAAAAACCATGTGCCAGGTGGCATGGTTGCAACACTTCAAACTACTAATTTATTGCCGAACTGCAGATGTTACCCTTCAAATATTAACCCTTTGGCTTCAGAATTTCAATTTGTTTCAGCGAGTGTTGATGGAAGAGAGTTAAGGATAGGTCATGGTATCAATTCTCAATGCCTTCTATTTGTTATTATTGAATATACCTGTGTACGTACATCTATTGATGCTTCTGGACACATCTTCAGTGATGTTCCTGGAATCGTCCGTGTTTCGAGTCTTTCAACATCATACAACCTCCTCCAGGTGACCCAGCCGGGGCTGATCAGACCCCAGCTTGTGTCCAGATGGCTAGCTACTTATGACTCCATGGCTCCCCTCTTTTGAGCCACAGCCATCTTGAGGCCCTCTCTGCCGCATCGGTGGTACTGCGGATGGCTCTCCTCTTCCTTTCTCCCTCGATGCCCAAAATGCTGAAGGCTCTAGCTAAGGAACAGGCTACGAATTTTCATGGCTTGCAGCTTCCTATCAAGCCCTCCCTTCGCTGTTGCCTCCAGAATTTGGTTAGCATAGTGAATCAGAGTTTGAATACTTAGAGCATAGAACATAGGACAGTACAGCACAGGAATAGGCCCATTGGCCAACAATGTTACGCTGAACCAATTAAGTTAGTAATTAAATGGCCAACTAAACTAATCCCTCCTGCCTACACAATGTCCATATCCTTCCATTTCCTTCACATTCATGTTTCTATCTCTATGGTCTCTTGAGAATCCCTGAGGTATTTGCCTCTACCATCACCCCAGACAGCACATTCCAGGCACCAACCACTCTCTGTGTAAAGAACCTGTCCAGCACATCTGATTTAAACTTAACCCCTCTCAGCTCAAATGCATGCCCTCTGGTATTAGACATTTCAACTCTGGGAAAATTATATTGTCTGTCTGCTCTATGTATGCCTTTCATAAATTTATAAGCCCCAATCAGATCTCTGCTGCTCCAGGGAATACAAGCCAAGTTTGTCCAATCTTTCTCAACATCCTTTGGAGAGGGTGCAAAAGAGGTTTCCAAGGATGCTGCCTGGATTAGAGGGCACGTGTTATGACGGAGCAGCCAGAACTGTATGCAATACTCCAAATGCAACCTAACCACAGTTTTATAAAGCTGCATTTTTTTCATCACTGAACATAGAATCACAGAGCTATACCACATGGAAGCTGGCCCTTTGGCCCAACTCATCCGTGCTTTGTATAAAACGCTGGCGAGGCCTAATTTGAAGTATTGCGTGCAGTTCTGATCGCCTACCTACAGGAAAGATATCAATAACATTAAAAGGGCAAGACAGTATTTACAAGGATATTGTCATTCACATCAAATCTAGAGTATAGTGTGTATTTCTGGGCAGCTACCTTTAGGAAATGTAACAATAAGACTACGAGAGTGCAGACAAAATTTACAGTGATGTTGCTGGGACTTGAGGACATAAGTTATAGGGAAAGGTTGAATACGTTAGTACTTTATTTACTGGAGCATAGGTGAATGAGGAGAGATTTGATAGAGATACTATAGAAAATCTTGAGGGGTATATAGGATAAATGCCACAGTCTTTTACCACTGTGGCTGGGTGATACTAGAACTAGAGGTCATGGGTTAATGGTGAGAGGTGAAATATTTAAGGGGAACTCGAGGGGGAACTTCTGCACTCAGGAGATAGTGAGAGTGTGGAACAAGCTTCCAGCAGAAGTGCTGCATGCAAGTTCAATTTCAACATCTAAGAGAAGTTTGGGTAGGTACATAGAGGGCTGTGGTCCCGGTTCAGGTCGATGGGACAAGGCAGAATAACAGTTTGGCATGAATTAGATGGGCTGAAGGGCTTGTTTCTGTGCTGCGGTGCTTTTTGACACAATGATTCTTTGACCAAGTTGCCCTACTGAGTTAGTTCCATTTGACAGTATCTGGCCTGCATCCCTAACCTATTTACAAAGGCGTTCTAAACTTTGGTGTCAACCGAAATTAATCTGCGGCAAGCACTTCATTACTTTCCTGGATATCTGCTCAAGAATATCATAACAGAAACGTAGCATAATCAAAGACCCCACCCACACTGGACATTCTCTCGTCCACCTTCTCCCATGAGGTAGAAGACAGAAAGCCTGAAAGCACTTACTTCCAAGCTCCAAGGACAACTTTTGTACTGCTCTTATAAGACTATTGAATGGTTCCCTGGTGCAATAAAATGGTCTCGTGTCCTTACAATCTACCTTGTTATGATCTTGCACCATACGTTTATCTGCACCGCACTTTCTTTGTAATTGTCGCAGCTTATTCTGCATTCTGTTATTGATTGAACTGTTGTAATGAGCTGTTCTGTACAGGGAGGTTTTTCACTGCACCTCTACGTACAGATTGTGACAATCGTAAATAAATTGACTTTGTCTTGGCTGAAGCGGGTGCAATAGCATTATTTAAGAAGCACTTGGATTAGGTACATGGAAGGGTGGGATTTAAGGGATTTTGGCCAAATACAGGAAGCCAAGACTAGCTGGGTGAACAATGTGGTCAGCGTGAACTGGTTGGGTCAAAAAGCTTCTATCCATGCTGTATTGCTCTATGACTCTTCTGAAACTGAATCAGGCCAGCAAGCAAGAATCCATTAGAAACTTTGCTATTGGGCACTGCACACTGCAACATTCACTTCCATCATAAAGTATTGCCAGAAATATTAAAAGGCACTCTAAGGTACATTGCACATTTGGAAAAACATTACCAAAGGAGCATTAAATTATAACATCAGGTGGGCATGTTTTCCTTTGACTATGGGTATGAATTATGAATGTATTTATTTTCTCAGGAGGATTAAGGAGGTTCTGAGTGTTTGTTAAGACATTCAGTCAAACTGCTACAGATGTTCTGTTAAAAGTCTTCTGACTATTTGCATCATGGTTTTGTACAGTAACGTGAATGCATAGGAGTGCAAGAAATTGCAGTGAGTACTGGACTTGGGCAATACATCAAAGATATATCCATCCCCACTATCAGTATCATTCACAGGGGCACTGTCTCAAGAATGCAGCTTCTATCATTAGTGATCTCAATCATCCAGGCAATGCCATCTTCTCACAGCTACCAACGAGCAGGAGGTACACAAGCCTGAGGTCCACCACCAGGTTTAAGAACAGATACTTTCCTTCAACAAGTTACTTATTGAACCAATTGGCACAACTCTAATCACCAGTATAGGAACTTCATGATCACTTTGATCACTTTGCCCTAAAACAAACTTTGTTTTTGTTCTAATTACTATGCTATGTTGGTGCCAAAAGCATGGCAACATTTGCAGGCTGCTCTCAGCACATCCTCAGACTAGGTTGGTCGTTGACACAAACAATACATTTTAATTCTGATTCCCACTTCCATTGTGACATGTTGGTCCATGGCATCCTGCTGTGCCAAGATGAGGCCACCATCTGGGTGGAGGACCAACACCTTATAATCCATCTGGGTACCCTCCAACACAAAGACATGAATATCGATTTCTCCTTCTGGTAAACAAATGCCCCCTTCCCCTTCCTCTATTCCCCACTCTGGTCTTTTACTTCCTCTCATCTGCTTATTACCTCCCTCTGGATGCCCTCCTCCTTCCCTTTCTCTTATGGTCCACTCTCCTCTTCCATTAGGTTCCTTCATCTCCTGTCCTTTATCCTCCCACCACCACAACAGGGACAGAGTTCCCCTTGTCCTCACCTACCACCCCACCAGCCTCCAGATCCAACACATTATCCTCCGCAACTTCCGCCACCTTCAACAGGACCCCACCACTAAGCACATCTTTCCCTCTCCACCCCTCTCCACTTTCCGCAGGAATCAGTCCCTCTGCAACTCCCTGGTCCACACGTCCCTCCCCACAGATCTCCCACCTGGCACTTATCCCTGTAAGCGCAAGTGCTACACCTGTCCTTACACCTCCTCTCTTGCCACCATTCAGGGCCCCCAAACAATCCTTCCAGGTGAGGCAACACTTCACTTGTGAGTCTGTTGGGGTCATCTATTGCATCTGGTGCTCCCGGTGCGGCCTCCTCTACATCGGTGAAACCCGTCGCAGATTGGGGGACCGCTTCGTCGAGCACCTCCGCTCCATCCGCCAAAACAGACAGGATCTCCCAGTAGCCACCCACTTCAACTCTGCTTCCCACTCCCATTCAGATATGTCCATACATGGCCTCCCCTACTGCCATGATGAGGCTAAACTCAAGTTGGAGGAGTAACACCTCATATACCATCTAGGTAGTCTCCAGCCCCTTGGTATGAACATAGAATTCTCCAACTTCCGGCAATTCCCTCCCCCTCCCTTTCCCCATCCCTATGTCACTCTGCCCCCTCCCCCAGCTGCCTACCACCTCCCTCATGGTTCTGCCTCCTTCTACTACCCATTGTGTTTTCCCCTATTCTTTCTTCACCTTTCCAGCCCATCACCTCCCTGCCTCCCTTCCCCCACCCCTTTATCTTTCCCCTTACTGGTTTTTTACCTGGAACCTACCAGCCTTCTCCTTCCCACCCTCTCCCCCCACCTTCTTTATAGGGCCTCTGCCCCTTCCCTCTACAGTCCTGACGAAGGGTTCCGGCCCGAAACGTTGAGTCATCGTTTCCACGGAAGCTGCCCGACCTGCTGAGTTCCTCCAGCGTGTTGTGAGTGTTGCTTTGACCCCAGCATCTGCAGATTATTTTGTGTTTATCTTCCCCACCCACCTGGCTTCAGCTATCATCTTCCAGCTGGCCTCTTTCCCCTCCCTCCACCTCTTTATTCTGGCACCTTCCCCCTTCCTTTCCAGTCCTAATGAAGGGTCTTGGTCTGAAACATCGACTATTTATTCATTTCCAAAGATGCTGCATGACCTGCTCAATTCCTCCAGCATTTTATATATGTTGCTTTGGATTTCCAGCATCTGCAGACTTTCTGCTGTTTACAATTTACTGTATGCTTTGATGTTTCGATGAACTGTACATGTGACAAATAAAGCTAATCTTCAATCTTTGTCTTCTTTCTCATAAAAAAAATATGTACCTAATTTATGATTAATTCATGTTTATATCGTAAATGCTGTTTATCTGATGCTACCTGCCTGTGATGCTGCACTGCATCTGTGCACACATGGACTTGTGCAGATGACAATAAACTTGGCATTGAACTAGCTAGAATATTTCTCATGAAATAATCTGAAAAGGTAGGTAGAGATAGAAAATTTCTGTAAGGAGGGGAGTACAAAAATAATGGGGGGGGGGGTCAGAAGAGGAGCCAGGCTCATAAGGGGGAGATGTGACTACATATTCCTTTACTGTATTGGTGCTGGTCATCTTCAAAACACTGGTGAGTGTGAAGAACGGAATGTGGAGGGTAGAATGAAAATTTCAGCACCGTTTTTGTTTGCAGGCTTTTGGGAATCAGAAACATGGAAGCAAAACGGTTAAATTGAATACAGGTCATGCATTATCTAATTGAATGTCAGAACAGGCTCGAGGGGCTGAATGACCTACTGATGATCCTATATTCCCATTTTGGTGAATGTATGAGCAGACTTTGAAGCAACAAAGAATGATGGTAAATAATTCATGATACAAATCAACGCATTAATGAGATTGCATGTTACATGTTCACAGATGCTCCACAGATTTTCCTGTAATACATTTAATAAAATTTATAAATGTATGTAACAAGATCCTTGCAGGTACTGTAATTGCATAATATATTCAAAATTATGCAAATATCTTCTTGCTGATTGGATGAAACACAACTATATTCATTTGGGATTTGCACGCAGAACACCAAATCAATCAAACTGCTGGAAACAAAATATCTAAATCTTTTAATCTATTTTCTTTCTCCTCAGGACACAAAATATATTAAAGGTTTTAAATTTAATAGTGCATGAAATTGTAATTATTTCTTCATAAAATGATAGGGAAAATGTATTTGTATATTTCACACCTCTCTCTGAAACTCAAAAGTACAGTACAACAATTAAATACAACTGAACCATTTTGACAACATTGCAAGCCTAATCACCAATTTCTGTATAGCAAGTTTCCATAACCAATAAAAGAATAATGACAAGATGACATGATCATCAACGGGTGCTACTGTCCTTATTAAATGTATTTTTATGATTTCAAGACTTTAATGGACATTAAGAACTTTAAGCACTGCAGGTCTACCCAATCAGTGAGATGTTCACCGGCAGAGAAGATGAAGGAGCTGGACATCTCAGATCGGGTGCAGGTTATTCTTGAGAGGGAGGGCAAGAATCCAGATGTTGTGGTCCATGTAGGGACCAACGACATGGGTAGGAAGAGTGAGGGGGTCCTGCGTAGTGAGTTCAGAAAGTTTGGTGAGAAGCTGAAGGGCAGGACCTCCAGGGTAACAATCTCAGGATTGCTACCTGTGCCACGGTAGTGAGGCATGGAACAGAAGGATTATACAGATCAATACGTGGCTGAGAGGATGGTGCAGGAGGGAGGGCTTCAGGTTTTTAGATAATTGGGCTTTGTTCCAGGGAAGGTGGGATCTGTTCCGACTGGACCATTTACACCTGAACTGGAGGGGAACTAACATTCTTGCAGGAAAGTTTGCTAGTGCTGCTTGGGGGGGGTTTAAACTAAATTTGCAGGGGGCAGGGATCCAGAATGTGAGAGAGGATAGTGAGATGAAGTATAAAGGACAGGTGGGGACTACACGGTTCTGGAATATTAAGTGTGAAGTAGAGAAAGGTGAGGCGGAACGAGTGATAAGGAGGATACATGGGCAGAGGGATGGTCTGACGGAGCATGGAGTTAAATGTGCAGAAAGAGTAAGTAAATTTAAGAAGGACAACAAAATTCAAGGGGCGTATAGCCCGGTGAGAGTTCGGGGAGCTGGGTTATGCACAATAGGTAGCGATTTAAACAGAGAGAGGAGAAATGGGTTAAAAAGTCTATATCTGAATGCACAAAGTGTCAGAAATAAGGCGGATGCCCTTGAAGTTCAGGTGCGAATGGATAACTATGATGTTGTTGGGATAACGGAGACATGGCTGCAGGGGGATCAGACCTGGGAATTGAATGTACAAGGGTATACGTGCTATCGAAGGGACAGAAAGGTGGGCAGAGGGGGTGAGGTGGCCCTGTTGGTGAGGAATGAGATTCAGTCCCTTGCAAGGGGGGACATAGAATCAGGAGAAGTAGAGTCAGTGTGGATAGAACTGAGGAAGAGTAAGGGCAAAAAGACCCTAATAGGTGTTATCTACAGACTCCCAAACAGTAGCATGGATATTGGGTACAGGTTGAATAGGGGGTTAACAATAGCATGTGGCAAAGGAAATGTCGCAGTAGTTATGGGGGATTTCACCATGCAGGTGAACTGGGAAAATCAGATTGGTACTGGACCCCAGGATAGGGAGTTTGTAGAGTGCCTACGGGATGCATTTTTGGAGCAGCTTGTACGAGAGCCGACCAGGGATAAGGCTATTCTGGATTTAGTGGTGTGCAATGAACAGGATTTGATAAGTGATCTTGAAGTAAAGGAGCCATTAGGAGGCAGTGACCATAATATGATAAGTTTTTATCTGCAAGTTGAGAGGGATAAGGGCAGATCAGAAGTGTCAGTATTGCAGTTGAACAAAGGAAACTATGGAGCCATGAGGGAGGAGCTGGCCCATGTTGACTGGTCGGATATCCTAGCAGAAAAGACAGTGGAACAGCAATGGCAGGTATTCTTGGGAATAATGCACAAAGTGCAAAATCATTTCGTCCCCCGGAGAAGGAAGGATTCAAAGGGGGGAAAGTGGCCACAGTGGTTGACAAAGGAAGTCAGAGATAGCATAGCATTAAAAATGAAGAAGTATAACAGAGCTAAGGTGAGTGGGAAGACGGATGATTGGGAAATTTTTAAGGAGCAACAGAACTTAAGTAAAAAGGCTATACGGGGAGAAAAAAATTAGGTATGAACGCAAGCTAGCTAGGAATATAAAGGAGGATAGCAAAAGTTTTTTTCAGGTATGTGAAGAGAAGGAAGATAGTTAAGAACAATGTTGGGCCCTTGAAGAATGCATTGGGAGAAATTGTTATGGGAAACAGAGAAATGGCAGACGAATTTAATAAGTACTTTGGACCTGTCTTCACTAGGGAAGACACAAGCAATCTCCCAGATGTATGGATGGGCCAAGGACATAGGGTAACAGAGGAACTGAGACAGATTGACATTAGGAAGGAAACGGTGATGAGTAGACTGATGGGACTGAAGGCTAACAAATCCCCAGGTCCAGATGGTCTGCATCCTAGGGTACTAAAAGAGGTGGCTCTGGAAATTGCAGATGCATTGGTGATCATTTTCCAATGTTCCTTAGATTCAGGATCAGTTCCTGAGGATTGGTGAATGGCTAATGTTATCCTACTTTTTAAGAAAGGAGGGAGGGAGAAAACAGAGAACTATTGCCCTGTTAGCCTAACATCAGTAGTGGGGAAGATGCTAGGGTCCATTATTAAAGATGAAATAGCGGCATATCTTGATAGCAGTGATAGGATTGGGCCGAGCCAGCATGGATTTACCAAGGGCAAATCATGCTTGACTAATGTATTGGAGTTTTTCGAGGATGTAACCAGGAAGATAGACGCGGGAGATCCAGTGGATGTGGTGTACCTTGACTTTCAGAAGGCATTTGATAAGGTACCACGTAGGAGATTGGTAGGTAAACTCAGAGCTCATGGTATTGGGGGGAGGATACTGACATGGATAGAAAACTGGTTGGCAGATAGAAAGCAAAGGGTAGCAGTGAATGGGTGTTTCTCGGAATGGCAGGTGATGACTAGTGGGGTGCCACAGGGCTCGGTATTGGGACCTCAGCTGTTTATGATTTACGTCAATGATTTAGAGGAAGGCATTGTGAATAACATCAGCAAGTTTGCTGATGATACTAAGCTGTGTGGCAGTGTGACATGTGATGAGGATGTTAGGAGAATTCAAGGTGACTTGGATAGGCTGGGTGAGTGGGCAGAAATGTGGCAGATGGTGTTTAATGTGAATAAGTGTGAGGTTATTCACTTTGGGAGCAAGAACAGGAAGGCAGATTATTATCTGAACGGTGTGGAGTTAGGTAAGGGAGAAATACAAAGAGATCTAGGAGTACTTGTTCATCAGTCTCTGAAGGTGAATGAGCAAGTGCAGCAGGCAGTGAAGAAGGCTAATGGAATGTTGGCCTTTATTATAAAGGGAATTGAGTACAAGAGCAAGGAAATCCTTTTGCATTTGTACAGGGCCCTGGTGAGACCACACCTGGAGTATTGTGTGCAGTTTTGGCCTCCAGGGTTAAGGAAGGACATCCTGGCTGTGGAGGAGGTGCAGCGTAGGTTCACTAGGTTAATTCCTGGGATGTCCGGACTGTCTTACGCAGAGAGGTTAGAGAGACTGGGCTTGTACACGCTGGAATTAAGGAGACTGAGGGGGGATCTGATTGAGACATATAAGATTATTAAGGGATTGGACAAGATAGAGGCAGGAAATATGTTCCAGATGCTGGGAGAGTCCAGTACCAGAGGGCATGGTTTAAGAATAAGGGGTAGGTCATTTAGGACAGAGTTGAGGAGGAACTTCTTCTCCCAGAGAGTTGTGGAGGTGTGGAACGCGCTGCCTCAGAAGGCAGTGGAGGCCAATTCTCTGAATGCTTTCAAGAAGGAGCTAGATAGGTATCTTATGGATAGGGGAATCAAGGGTTACGGGGACAAGGCAGGAACCGGGTATTGATAGTAGGTGATCAGCCATGATCTCAGAATGGCGGTGCAGGCTCGAGGGGCCGAATGGTCTACTTCTGCACCTATTGTCTATTGTCTATTGACTTGCTGCAGATCGTGCTGCTGCTGCTTGCTTCAGAGAGGTTTCGAAGTAGTCGGTGCGCGAAGGAGGCAAGCAGCGTAATAGCCAGTGACTTAGACGCTTGGACATTGTCAATGTGGAATGCTGCAAGTCCAATTCACTGATTTATTGGCAGAGAGCAGGAAGTGGAGACCAGTCGAGCTGTGTGGCCTCAGTCGAGGCGAGAACTAGGCCTCAGGCCATGGTGTCACCGATTTACAGCTGCCAGGCAGAGGCGTCGAAGCCGGTGCGCACCACTAGAGATGGTGCAGCATGGCGTCCAGGCTGGAGTCAGTGCTGCCACCCCAGTATTCCCTTGACAGAAAACAAGCTGTATTGTGGTCTACTGCAGATTTCTGCGGCATTAGTGGACTCAGGGCCTTAAGCCTCAGTATTGCCTGTTTAGACCATAAGACCATAAGACAAAGGAGCAGAAGTCGGCCATTCAGCCCATCGGGTCTGCTCCGCCATTTTATCATGAGCTGATCCATTTTCCCATTTAGTGCCACTCCCCCGCCTTCTCACCATAACCTTTGATGCCCTGGCTATTCAGATACCTATCAATCTCGGCCTTAAATACACCCAATGACTTGGCCTCCACTGCTGCCCGTGGCAACAAATTCCAGAGATTCACCACCCTCTGACTAAAAAAATTTCTTCGCATTTCTGTTCTGAATGGACGCCCTTCAATCCTTAAGTCATGCCCTCTCATACTAGACTCCCCCATCATGAGAAACAACTTTGCCACATCCACCCTGTCCATGCCTTTCAACATTTGAAATGCTTCTATGAGGTCTCCCCTCATTCTTCTAAACTCCAAGGAATACAGTCCAAGAGAGCACAAATGTTCCTCATATGTTAACTCTCTCATTCTGTTTACAGTCATCATGAGAGAGGCATTGGAGCCAGAGCACTCCATCAAGAGCTGTGTGGTATGGCCTTCAGGCTGGAGTTGTCACTGCTCCCTAATGTTCACTCAGCAGATGATAACTGCAGGTTTCTACAACATTCATGAACTTAGGGTCTGGACTATTTTTTTGTGTATTTTACTGATATCTTACATGTGTTTGCTATCTTGTATGTGCTACGTGCGCTTTGTGCTGTTTGGAGTAATATTGTCTCATTTGGCTGTGTTCATGTATGGTCGAATTGAGTTGAAGATATTACCAATGTTGGCCAGGACATTGGGGACAGACCTCTTTCCTGTGTCAAAGTGGTGTCAGTGTTTATATTGAGCTCAGGGAGTAGTCAAGACTTAGCTGAGCATCACATCTGAAAGAGTCCGAAGAGTTTGCCTGAATTTTGGGTAGGTATCTTCAGAGTAGGATTTCAGTCCAGAACTTCCCAGCTCAGAGGCAAGTATGCTACCAACTAGCATGTATTTGACATTTAAATACGTAAATCAGTCTGCAGATGCTTGAAAGCTGTAGCAACACACAAAATGCTGGAGGAGTTCAGCAGGTCAGGCAGCACTTTTGGAGAGAAATAAATAGTTGACATCTCAGTTTCAATGGGACTGGGAAGGGTGGGGTAAGAATCCAGAATAAGACAGCAGGGGGAGGGGATGGATTACAAGCTGGCAGGTGCTAGGGGAGACCAGATGAGGTGAAAGGTGGCAGGTGAAGCCAGGAGAGGCAAAAGACAGGTGGGTGGGGAAGGAGAATGAAATGAGAGCTGGGAGGTGATAGGTAGAAAAGGTAAAGGGTTGAAGAAGAAGGAATTTTTATAGATGAAGAAAGTAGACCATAGGAGAAAGGGAAGGAGGAGAGGCAATAGAGGGAGATGATAGGCAGGAGAAGGAGTAAAATGAAGAGCTAGAGTGGGGAACGTAAAAAGAGAGAAGGGGTGAAGGGGTTAAAGAAATTGATGCTCATGTTGTGAGGTTAGAGGCTACCTAGACAGAATATAAGTTGTTGCTCCTCCAACCTGAGAGTGGCCTCACCTAATTTGTCTCTTTTATATTGATAGTGTAAGCCGGATTGGGAAAATTGAGCCTCTCAGAATTTCCTATCCATGGTGCAGAGGTTCACTCCCAGGTTAATCAAGAATGGGAAATACTGTTGTATTTTATATTGCATCAAAAATACGGGTCCTGCAGTTGTCAAGAATAATTTAAAATCCTCCATTTTCCCAGCACACAAAGTTGATTTAGGCAGCCTTAAACCGGTTTCAGAGAAAAGAGGAAGGAAAGATTACTCCGCCAACTTGCTGTTAATTCATGATGATTTGACGTTCTTATTCAGAAATACAACAAGTGAGATTATTATGCTGGCTCAGCAAAGGGCAGCTGTCACTAGACTGCAGAAACATTGCTAAGGGAAATGGTATGGAGCTTTTTGCAACCTAGGGGCTATATTACCTGACCAGAAACTGGTGATCGAAGGGAAACAAAAATTCTATTTCCCAGTCCTGCCAAACAGCTTGATAGATTATGGAAGTAAATAATAAGAAAAAAACTCAATTTCAAACAATTTTCCAATTACTGGTCATGCTGTGCATCATTTCACAGGCTCAATATAAATGAGAACTGCCAGCGCTGAACTCTTTTTCTAACTGTGCCATAACAAGTATTGACTCAGATTGGATGCTGGGCTTTATAAACAGAGGCGTTAAGGTCTATTCAATGTCAGTGGTTCTGATCTCCAGAAGCACAGTTCAACGAGTGCTCGTTATTTCTTCATCTTTTGGAGACTGTAACAGACAAAGGATTTTTCTCTTAATGCGTGAAGAAACAAACCAACATAAAACCCTAGTTACCCTAAATGGATAATTTTGTCCACATCTGGGCATATTACAATGGTTGATAGTTCAGTCACCACAAGCACTCATGTGGACCAAGGTGTTCAAAAAACGATGGATAGGCATTACATCCCACTGCCATCCATCTCTCATTAGTTTTAAAGCCCATAATGATGCTGTTTCCATTTTAAAATTGTTTTCTGATTCCGAACAAACTCATTCGTAAGGCCAGTGATGTTGTGGGGATGGAGCTGGACTCTCTCACGGTGGTGTCTGAAAAGAGAATGCTGTCTAAGTTGCATGCCATCTTGGTCAATAATGTACTGGGTGGGCACAGGAGTACATTCAGCCAGAGACTCATTCCACCGAGATGCAACACAGACCGTCATAGGAAGTCATTCCTGCCTGTGGCCATCAAACTTTACGACTCCTCCCTTGGAGGGTCAGACACTCTGAGCCGATAGGCTGGTCCTGGACTTATTTCATAATTTACTGGCACAATTTACATATTACCATTTAACTATTTATGATTCTATTACTATTTATTATTTATGGTGCAACTGTAATGAAAGTCAATTTCCCCTGGGATCAATAAAGTATACTATGACTATGACTATGACTTCCTTCATTTCCTGCTTGAATGCAAGTCCTTTAACACAACCAAGGAAGTCAACATGTCAAATGATCTCAATTGACAAATTGGTTTATTGTTGTCATATGTACCGAGGTACAATGAAAAACTTGTCTTGCACGCTGTTCATATAGGCCAGTCAATTACAATAGTGCATGAAGTAGTACAAAGCAGAACTATAACAGAGGTCTAGAGGAACTCAATGGGATGAGCAGCAGCTGTAGGAGAGGGATTGTTAATATTTCAGGTTGAAATCCTCAACCTGCCTCTTCAGGTTGCATCTTCAAGGAGCAATGCCTCAAAAAGATGGCACCCATCATTAAGGACCCCCATCACCCAAGATATGCACTCTTCTCAGTGCTACCATCAAGGCAGAAATACAGGAGCCTTCAGGCACACAGTCAACAAAGAGCTTCTTACCCGCCCGATTTCTGAATGGACATTAAACCCCATGAACACTACCTCATTACGTCTTTTTCTCTCTTCTTGCATTACTTATTTACTTTAACTTATACTTCTTACTATAATTTACATTTTTTCTTATTATGAATTGCAAGGTAAGCTGCTACATAACAATTTTCATGACATATGCCGGTAATATTAAACCTTGTACTGATTCTGATTCTGAATCCCTGCATCAAGACAAAATTGTTAACCTGAATTTCTTTCCTCCTACTGGTGCTGGTTGCTTTATTGAGCAGATTGTTTGGTGCTCCAGTATTTCACTGGTCTTATGTGGAGTGTTCCTTCACTGGCTACAGCCAGTACTAGTGCATTTACTCAAGCTGAGTATGATGTTCTCCTAAGGGAGTAATCCATCAGCATGTTCAGGTGGCTGTAGAGGCCAATTCTGGTAGGGTGGAGTCCTTTAATGGAGAATGCCTAGTCATGAACTTGTTTAATGTGGGGAAGCTGAGGCACAAGCAGCCATCGCATGGTCCTTGGCAGATCGGTGTCAGGGCCCAGTGGCAGAGGGTACAGGATGACTAGGGACCCTTTACTGCTGCAGCCTTCCTCCTCCATAAGACAAGACAAGACCATAAGACAAAAGAGCAGAAGTCAGCCATTCGGCCCATCGAGTCTGCTCCGCCATTTTATCATGAGCTGGTCCATTCTCCCATTTAGTCCCACTCCCCTGCCTTCTCACCATAACCTTTGATGCCCTGGCTACTCAGATACCTATCATCTCTGCCAATGACTTGGCCTCCACTGCTGCCCGTGGCAACAAATTCCATAGATTCACCACCCTCTGGCTAAAAAAATTTCTTCGCATTTCTGTTCTGAATGGGCGCCCTTCAATCCTTAAGTCATGCCCTCTCGTACTAGACTCCCCCATCATGGGAAACAACTTTGCCACATCCACTCTGGCCATGCCTTTCAACATTCAAAATGTTTCTCTGAGGTCTCCCCTCATTCTTCTAAACTCCAAGGAATACAGTCCAAGAACGGACAAACGTTCCTCATATGTTAACCCTCTCATTCCCGGAATCATTCTAGTGAATCTTCTCTGTACCCTCTCCAACGTCAGCACATCCTTTCTTAAATAAGGAGACCAAAACTGCCCACAGTACTCCAAGTGAGGTCTCACCAGCGCCTTATAGAGCCTCAACATCACATCCCTGCTCCTATACTCTATTCCTCTAGAAATGAATGCCAACATTGTATTCGCCTTCTTCACTACTGACTCAACCTGGAGGTTAACTTTAAGGGTATCCTGTACAAGGACTCCCAAGTCCCGTTGCATCTCAGAACTTTGAATTCTTTCCCCATTTAAATGATAGTCTGCCCGTTTATTTTTTCTGCCAAAATGCCATTGTGATGTGTCATCATCTCCTGCCAGCTCCACTGTTAGATCTTAGTTGGATAGTCTTTATCTGGAAACTCCACCTTGAACTTACTGCCATGGGTGACCATACCAGGAGCTAA
Organism: Mobula hypostoma; assembly: GCF_963921235.1. Classification (NCBI taxonomy): domain Eukaryota; kingdom Metazoa; phylum Chordata; class Chondrichthyes; order Myliobatiformes; family Myliobatidae; genus Mobula; species Mobula hypostoma. The sequence goes on from NC_086103.1 coordinate 10,636,693, forward strand.
ACTCCAGACAGCGTCGCTCTTGGTGTCTCAGGAACTCAGAAGTCTCTCTACCACTGTAAGGAGACAATCCTCAGAGAAGGCCTTACCCAAGCTATTGAAAGGCTTGACTCTTTCAGTGTTTCCATTTGCAAGTAACCCTGAAGCATAACCTCAACTAGTTCTTGGGCCTATGATCAAATTATCACATAAATGACAGCAATCAGGGCTTTCAACCTTAGGGAAATCTTTGAGGCAGTGTAGGAGTAGCAGCAAAGGGGAATTCATGTTTTCATTTCAAGGAAGGAGAATAGGTTCATATTCCATAACCAGGTACTTGGAAGGCCTGAACTATTTAAGGGAAAATTGCTGATGGATTACGGTTCCATCAAATTCCCCTTGAACACTGAAATCCAAGTGCATGATAGCAGTAGTTCCTGCTTGAGACTTGGCACTGCAATCATCAGCCCAACAGCATCAAAATAAGATCATAAGACCATGAGATATAGGAGCAGAATTAGACCATTTGGCACATTGAGTCTGCTCTGCTATTCAATCAAGTCTGAGTTATTATCCCCTTCAACTCCCATTTTCCTGCCTTCTCCCCATGACGTTTGACACCCTTACTAATCAAGAACCTATCAACCTCCGCGTTGAATATACCCAATGATTTGGCCTCCACAGCCATCTGTGGCAACGAATCCCACAGATACACCACACTCTGGCTAACAAAATTCCTTCTCATCTCTGTTCTAAAGTAGTGCCCTTCTATTCTGAGGCTGTGTCCTCTGGTTCTAGATTCCCCCTACAATTGGAAACATGCTTTCCACATCCATTCTATCAAGGCCTTTCGATACTCAATAGTTTTCAATGAGATATATGTTGCAGGAACTCAGCGGCTCAGGGAGCATCTATGGAGGGGAATAAACAGTTGATGTTTCAAGCTGAGACCCTTCATCAAGAATGGATAGAAAGGAGAAAGAAGCCAGCCAGTAACCACCTTCCATAAAAGAGAGAGGGGTAGAGATGACTGCATTGGCGCTGCTTCCTGCACGCATGCAGAACTCGTTGACTTTATTAACTTTGCCTCCAACTTTCACCCTGCCCTCAAGTTTACCTGGTCCATTTCCGACACCTCCCTCCCCTTTCTAGATCTTTCTGTCTCTGTCTCTGGAGACAGCTTATCCACTGATGTCTACTATAAGCCTACTGACTCTCACAGCTATCTGGATATTCCTCTTCTCACCCTGTCTCTTGCAAAAACGCCATCCCCTTCTCGCAATTCCTCCGTCTCCGCCGCATCTGCTCTCAGGATGAGGCATTTCATTCTAGGACGAGGGAGATGTCTTCCTTTTTTAAAGAAAGGGGCTTCCCTTCCTCCACTATCAACTCTGCTCTTAAACGCATCTCCCCCATTTCACGTACATCTGCTCTCACTCCATCCTCCCGCCACCCCACTAGGAATAGGGTTCCCCTGGTCCTCACCTACCAACCCACCAGCCTCCGGGTCCAACATATTATTCTCTGTAACTTCCGCCACCTCCAACGGGATCCCACCACTAGGCACATCTTTCCCTTCCCCCCCTCTCTCTGCATTCCACAGGGATCGCTCCCTACACAACTCCCTTGTCCATTCGTCCCCCCCATCCCTCCCCACTGATCTCCCTCCTGGCACTTATCCGTGTAAGCGGAACAAGTGCTACACATGCCCTTACACTTCCTCCCTTACACTTCCTCCCTTACCACCATTCAGGGCCCCAAACAGTCCTTCCAGGTGAGGCAACACTTCACCTGTGAGTCGACTGGGGTGATATACTGCGTCCGGTGCTCCTGATGTGGCCTTTTATATATTGGCGAGACCCGACGCAGACTGGGAGACCGCTTTGCTGAACATCTACGCTCTGTCTGCCAGAGAAAGCAGGATCTCCCAGTAGCCACACATTTTAATTCCACATCCCATTCCCATTCTGACATGTCTATCCACAGCCTCCTCTACTGTAAAGATGAAGCCACACTCAGGTTGGAGGAACAACACCTTATATTCCGTCTGGGTAGCCTCCAACCTGATGGCATGAACATCGACTTCTCTAACTTCCGCTAAGGCCCCACCTCCCCCTCGTACCCCATCTGTTACTCATTTTTATGCACACATTCTTTCTCTCACTCTCCTTTTTCTCCCTCTGTCCCTCTGAATATACCTCTTGCCCATCCTCTGGATCCCCCCCCCCCGGTCTTTCTTCCCGGACCTCCTGTCCCATGATCCTCTCGTATCCCCTTTTGCCTATCACCTGTCCAGCTCTCGGCTCCATCCCTCCCCCTCCTGTCTTCTCCTATCATTTGGATCTCCCCCTTCAAATCCCTTACTCACTCTTCCTTCAGTTAGTCCTGACGAAGGGTCTCGGCCTGAAACGTTGACTGCACCTCTTCCTACAGATGCTGATTGGCCTGCTGCGTTCACCAGCAACTTTGATGTGTGTTGCTTGAATTTCCAGCATCTGCAGAATTCCTGTTGTTAGGGGTAGAGATGAGTATTATATACCACCTAACAACATTATAGGCCCTCCAGGATTCCATAATAACATCCACATGCTGTGATATATCTATGTCAATGTCAGCATGTTGTTAGGAGTGTAGAGTTGCATTAGATTACTTTTATTTGAGATAGCGGTATTGATTCGGAGTGAGATTGCCTTTTTATGAGTTTTGGATGGATATTAGACAAAATAATCTGTGGTAATTGATCTGTTAGTGTTAGTTGTAACATTTACTAACATTCAAAGTTCAAAAATCAAACTTCAAATTAAATTTGTTTTCAAAGTACATATATGTCACCATATATTACCCTGAGAATCACTTTCCTAGGGTATTCATGGTGCAAATAAACACAATAAAATCAAGAAAAAACTACACAAAGATAGACAAACAAGCAACGTGCCAAAGAAGACAATTTGTGAAAATACAAAAAAGCAAATAATGGTAATCAATATATAAGTAATAAACAATATTGAGAACATGAATTGTAGAGTCCTCGAAAGTGAGTCAATTGATTTCACTGTGTCCATAGGTAACATTGTCCACTCTCATGAACTTAAGTTGTTATAGCCTTTCCAGCATTTGTACCTAAACTATGTCCGTCTGAATATTGACTCTGCCTGTTTCCTGATTCTGGTTTTTGGATTTCTTTGGAAGTTTTGATCTCTGCCTAAACCTTGATGCCACCTTTGTTGCCTCTCTGGATTTGGTGCTTGAGAAATCTTCTTCTGTTGTCCATTGAAATCCACTCCTTTAGTGGTGAGATCTTTAATGGCTATGCAGTCCTATCCTGGACCCACAAGCTCTACTGCAGGTGGGACATGTATATGTTGTGGTGGTAGTGGTGGCAACCATGGTTATATTTCTCCTGGCTCTCTTCTGCTGTCTTCTGGTTGTTCTTTCCATCTCCAGAATAGAAACCCTGTCCCTACACAGCTGTTGCCAAGTGGTATGGTCAGCAGCAACATCCTCCAGGTCCTCAGGTCTGAGGAGTCCTGAGGACTTGAGAAATATCAGTGTGCACAGTACTTTGTCTGCGATTAGTCCTGCTTCAGTGTCCTGACATACAACCAGAAGCTTAAGCCAGATGGGGCTCATTAGCAATGGTTGGCAACTGATCTAGGAGAAGGAACACTCTAATTTCAATCGTCCACTGCCTTGTGGCTATACCAACTCATGGGGAAGCCTTCGGAGCAACCTCAAGGCAAATTCTGAAGCTAGACTCCCTGAGGCTGTCCTACATTGAGTCCAATGCTGACTAGCAACTCCTGCGACATCGCTGGGGCCAAATTGTTGTTCCTTTGGACTTATCAGATGTGTGGAGAGGGTGAGCCTGCTGCATGAACAACAATTTGCTCTCCAAATCATACTGCTCTGGCTTGTATATCAGGTGGACAGCTGCGATGCAACATCTATGGTAGACCCTGGCCAATGGAGGGCCTCTTATGAACTTCTGGTAGCACTGAGGAAATTCCTTGCAGCATCCAACCCAGCAATGATCTTCCTAACAACTTTGTCTCAGTTGTGCATCATCGGCCTCAGAATCTCCCAGGCTCCTTGGCTTCCCTTTAACTAGAAGTTCAAGGACAGTTCCTGACAAAAGGGGTGCTTGCTTCTATGTGTACTCACCGCCTGTAAAATTTTCCGTCGCAATGATCTCGTCACCTTCCCTTTAAAAAAGTGAAAACATAATCTCAGTCTGTAATCTCTAGTTTTAATTGCTGGTGCACAAGTTGCCTGAAACACTAACACACAGTATGGCAGGTATCCAGAGATTTTGCAGATGCTGGAAATCCAGAGCAACACACACAATGGAGGAACCCAGCAGGTCAGGCAGCATCTACCAAGATGAACAAACAGGTGACATTTCAGGCCGAGACCCTTCATTAGGATACAGTTACATGATTTTCTATTAACTTTCAACTGCATCATTGAGTAGTTGGAGGAAATTGGAGTACCAAAAAAATAGTAGATACTAGATCTAGTACTAGGTAATGAACTGGGTCTGGTCACAGATCTCTCAGTGGCTGAGCATCTGGGGGACAGTGACCACCGCTCCCTGGCCTTCAGCATTATCATGGAAAAGGATAGAATCAGAGAGGACAGGAAAATTTTTAATTGGGGAAGGGCAAATTATGAGGCTATAAGGCTAGAACTTGAGGGTGTGCATTGGGATGATGATATTGCACGGAAATGTACTATGGACATGTGGTTGATGTTTAGAAATCTCTTACAGGATGTTAGGGATAAATTTGTCCTGGTGAGGAAGATAAAGAATGGTAGGGTGAAGGAACCATGGGTGACAAGTGAGGTAGAAAATCTAGTCAGGTAGAAGAAGCAAGGATCAGATGGATCTATTGAGGAATATAGGGTAGCAAGAAAGGAGCTTAAGAAGTGGCTGAGAAGAGCAAGAAGGGGGGCATGAGAAGGCCTTGGTGAGTAGGGTAAAGGAAAACCCCAAGACATTCTTCAATTGTGTGAAGAACAAAAGGATGACAGGAGTGAAGGTAGGACCGATTAGAGATAAAAGTGGGAAGATGTGCCTGGAGGCTCTGGAAGTGAGCGAGGTCATCAATGAATACTTCAGTATTCACCAATGAGAGGGAACTTGATGATGGTGAGGACAACATGAGTGATGTTGATGTTCTGGAGCATGTTGATATTAAGGGAGAGGAGATGTTGGAGTTGTTAAAATACATTAGGAGGGATAAGTCCCCGGGGCCTCACAGAATTTTCCCCAGGCTGCTCCATGAGGTGAGGGAAGAGATTGCTGAGCCTCTGGCTAGGATCTTTATGTCCTCGTTGTCTACAGGAATGGTACCAGAGGACTGGAGGGAGGCGAATATTGTCCCCTTGTTCAAAAAAGGTAGTAGGGATAGTCCGGGTAATTATTGACCAGTGAGCCTTGCATCTGTGGTGGGAAAGCTGTTAGAAAAGATTGTTAGAGGTAGGATTTATAGGCATTTAGAGAATCATGGTCTGATCAGGGACAGTCAGCATGGCTTTGTGAAGGGCAGTTCGTGTCTAACAAGCCTGATAGTGTTCTTTGAGGAGGTGACCAGGCATATAGATGAGGGTAGTGTAGTAGATGTGATCTATATGGATTTTAGTAAGGCATTTGACAAGGTTCCACACGTTAGGCTTATTCAGAAAGTCAGAAGGCATAGGATCCAGGGAAGTTTGGCCAGGTGGATTCAAAATTGGCTTGCCTGGAGAAGGCAGAGGGTCGTGGTGGAGGGAGTACATTCAGATTGGAGGATTGTGACTAGTGGTGTCCCACAAGGATCTGTTCTGGGACCTCTACTTTTCGTGATTTTTATTAACGACCTGGATGTGAGGGTAGAAGGGAGGGTTGGCAAGTTTGCAGATGACACAAAGGTTGGTGGTGTTGTGGATAGCGTGGAGGATTGTTGAAGATTGCAGAGAGACATTGATAGGATGCAGAAGTGGGCTGAGAAGTGGCAGATGGAGTTCAACCTGGAGAAATGTGAGGTTGTACACTTTGGAAGGACAAACTCCAAGGCAGAGTACAAAGTAAATGGCAGGATACTTGGTAGTGTGGAGGAGCAGAGGGATCTTGGGGTACATGCCCACAGATCCCTGAAAGTTGCCTCACAGGTGGATAGGGCAGTTAAGAAACCTTATGGAGTATTAGCTTTCATAAGTTGAGGGATAGAATTTAAGAGTCGCGATGTAATGATGCAGCTCTGTAAAACTCTGGTTAGGCCACACTTGGAGTATTGTGTCCAGTTCTGGTTACCTCACTATAGGAAGGATGTGGAAGCATTGGAAAGGGTACAGAGGAGATTTACCAGGATGCTGCCTGGTTTAGAGAGTATGGATTATGATAAGAGATTAAGGGAGCTGGGGCTTTACTCTTTGGAGAGAAGGAGGATGAGGGGAGACATGATAGAGGTGTACAAGATAATAAGAGGAATAGATAGAGTGGATAGCCAGCACCTCTTCCCCAGGCACCACTGCTCAATACAGGAGGACATGGCTTTAAGGTAAGGGGTGGGAAGTTCAATGGGGGATATTAGAGGAAGGTTTTTTACTCAGTGGTTGGTGCGTGGAATGCTCTGTCTGAGTAAGTGGTGGAGGCAGATACACTAGTGAAGTTTAAGAGACTACTAGACAGGTATATGGAGGAATTTAAGGAGGGGTTTATATGGGAGGCAGGGTCTGAGGGTCAGCACAACATTGTGGGCCGAAGGGCCTGTAATGTGCTGTACTATTGTATGTTCTATGTTAAACCCTTAGGTGGTCTGCCTGTCCTGGGGTTAAAGGACTGAACTGTATGTGCATGGGTGGGAAGGAGCAACAGGGCTTGTTTTGGTGGTGTTATTTTGTTGCTTGCTGTGCTCTGTGTTGTTCTGCTGAACATTGTTGGCCTGCTACATTGGTGGCGGAATGTGTGGTGACAAGTGCGGGCTGCCAACCATTAGGCTCCTGAAACCAGCGAGGATAACTTCACTCACCTCAACATCCAAATGATCACCAAACACAATCTACGGACCCACATTCAAGAACTCTACAATTCATATTCTCATTTTTATTTATTTAGGTGTTATTATTATTGTATTTGCACAGTTGGTCGACTTTGGCACATTGGTTGCTTGTCAGACTTTGTGCGTAGTTTTTCGTTGATTCCACTATATTTCTTTGTTCTGCTGTGAAAGCCTGCAAGAAAATGAATCTCAGGGGAGTACATGGTGAGATTTATGTACTTTCATAATAAATTTACTTTGAACTTTCAACCTTGAACTTTTTCTATGCTAATGCAAAGAAATGCAATGTAATTGACTCTTCTTAAATAATTTGCATTTCATACAACACAAATTTCAAATCTAAACACAACTGCAAAATGCCACAGCTACTCATAGCTTGATATTTCTCCAGGGCAATCAAGCTTCTAGATTTTTCCTAGTCTAAAACGTCACCAGTAACTGCAATACTCAGCAACTTTTGAATCTACACCACAAACAAGCTGAACACAAAATATGTAGTATAGCCATGAAAGGGCAGAGAATTTTTAAATCAAGGCTTTGTGTGTGCAGAAAAGTGCATTGTACTGTAAACCAGTTCCAGGCAGCCCAGTCAACTGAGTTTCAACCAATAAATCAGAGCCCACTGGGTCCTGTTTCCAACTAAAATGAGCAATGTATTTAAACCCCACATCACCTGCGTGACAGTAAGTGTAAAAGGAATTGTGGTGGATATTGCAGGAAATGATGCACCATAAAACATTCCCATGTTTAGTTTCTTAGACACATCATAAAGAGCTCAATAAATGCCAAATCTATGCTAAATAATAAGACTTAAAGGAGAAATAAAATAATGTTGTAAAGTTAATGTGAAGGAAAGGGAGGTTAGTTATCAGGAAGGGTATTTAAATCTGCAGAGAGAAGAGGAAATTGTGTTAGGTGGAAACGGAAGCTTTGCGACTGGTTATCAAATCTATCCATACTATACTTTAGCTTTAACAATCACATGCTTACAGTAAGTATGTGACTGTTAAGGCCAAAGGATAGCATGGAAGAAGAGACTGTGTTGGAGGTGGAAATTTTTGTCTCAGCAAGTTTAATTCTTTCATGGACAAGTAAGGAGTAGATAAGATGTTGAGCGTAAGAAATGGAAACAGGAGTAGTCCATTCTGCCCGACAAGGCTAAAGAAGACCATGAGAGATCCTCTCCGTCACACCATTTTTCCCTGTCACCATATTCTGATTTAAGGATCAAGGATCAACTCTTCTGTCATTTATATTTGCATATATAGAAATTTGTTGTAGTGTGTTGGGCAGGGTAAGACATGCAACAAAAAAACAACAACATTCAATGATAAAGAATTATATAAATATAAAGTTGGAGGTTAAGGTATGGATATGGAATTAAATGTGCATATAGTCCACCATGTATTTACAATGTAGTTGCACGTACTTAGGTGGTGGGGTGAAGATACATTTCTACCAAAAGAAATTCCCTCCACTAGCCTGTAGGTCACCCTTGGCAAACACAAAATCATCTACAGATGCTGGGGTCAAAGCAACACGCACAACACGCTGGAGGAACTCAGCAGGTCCGGCAGCATCCGTGGAAACGAACAGTCAATGTTTCGGGCTGGAACCCTTCGTCAGGACTGAAGAGGGAAGGGGCAGGGGCCCTATAAAGAAGGTGGGGGGAGGGTGGGAAGGAGAAGGCTGGTAGGATCCAGGTGAAAAGCCAGTAAGGGGAAAGATCAAGGGGTGGGGGACGGGAAGCAGGGAGGTGATAGGCAGGAAAGGTGAAGTAGGAATAGGGGAAAACACAATGGGTAGTAGAAGGAGGTGATAGGCAGCTGGAGGAGGGGGCAGAGTGAAACTGGGATGGGGGAAGGGAGAGGGAGGGAATTACCCAAAGCTGGAGAATTCAATGTTCAGTGGTCACCCTTGGGCTAGGTGTAGCACCTGATTAGCAGCACCACCACCCTTACCCCCCGATCAGAGTCACATGAAGCCATGAAAACAGGTGGTGGATGGGCGTATGAGCAGCTGGTATATATCACAAGTCGTGGCTATGTGATTACTGATGGCAGCCAGACAATTTCTAAAGTGTACTGTGCACTGACAATGCCCGAGTTCCCCACCTTGAAAAGATACTGCCCAAAAGAAGGTGATGGCAAACCACTTCAGTGGAAAAACTCCAAGTGCTGTTGAAATAGGAGTATGAGAATTGGTATGACACAACAGACTCTCACAAATTCCTGCAGATGTACTGTGGCATTCTAACTTGTATCACCAAGTGCTATGGAGGGGCCACAGCACAGGATCAGAAAAAGCTGCAGAACATTGTAAACTCAGCCTGCTCCATCAAGGGCACTAGCCTCCCAACCAATGAGGACTTCTTCAGGAGGGAATGCCTCAAGAAAGCGACATCTCTCATTAAGGACTTTCACCATCCGGTGCATGCCCCCTTCTCATTACTAACATTGGAGAGGAGATACAGGAGCCTGAAGGCCCACACTCAGTGTTTTGGGAACAGCTTCTTTCATTCTGCCATCAGATTTTTGAATGGTACATGAACACTACCTAGATATTTTTGTTCCCTTTTTGCACTAGATATTTTATATTGCACTGTACTGATGCCATAAAATTACAAAGTTCACAAAATACTTCAGCGGTAATAAACCTGATTCTCCATGTCTTCTTGAAGCCTCTTTGTACTTTTTTCATTCCTCTCATTCCCACATACTTTCATCTCACCAGCAAGATTGTAAATATTAAAATTAGTCCTTTCAGATATAGGATCACTGTAGATCATGCATACAGGTATCTGTGGCACAAGCACTGATTTCTGCAATGCCACTCTAGTCACAACTGAGTAATCTCTGAAGGTTCTGTAGCCAGAGACGAGATGTCAATTGTCCCATCAGGCTCGGTAGCAGAACTCCTTCTGTCAAGGGAAAGGAAAAGGACAGAAATGGCAGCAAAAGCTGTCATCATTCCAGGCACAAAGTGAGCAATTGCTAATTGGCCTTCTGGAATGCCCCACTTGAATGCACAGGGAGAAAAAAAAAACTATATAATGGATGGACATCTAATCTGCCGGTAAGTCTTCTACTTCATCCAAGAAATTTGCCCCGAATTTCTCTTTGGCATACAATATCTTGAGAGGGTACTATTTGCAAAATTCACTGTAGTTCATCCATCAGTGTATGAGTCCTCAAAGATCCCACCATCTGGACTATGCCATCTTCCTGCAGTTATCATCGGCAGGAGGTACAGAAGCCTGAAGTCCCAGCCACTTCTCTCCAACCATTCGGTTCTTGAACCAACTGGCAAAACTCTAAACACTGCAGTTTAGCAACACTTGTACAAAAATAGGCTTCATTTTTTGTTCTAGTTGTGTTTTTGTGTTTTAAAAAGTGTGCATAAGTTATGTTTGATTCATGTTCTTCACGAATTCTCTTCTGTGAAACCATGTGTTGCAACGAACGAGTCGAACCCAAATGCAGGACATAGGCACGGAGATTGAGTTAGGATGCAGACATGGGCATGAGCGTTGAACGGTAAACAGGAGGGAGTGCAGGAGACAGGCAGAACTTATCTTGACACGGAGCAAAGAAAGGAATGCGGCAGACAAAATGTTTCTTAGCGTGGAAAGACAGAGTTACACAGGTAAACCTTGGTGCTGAAGTAAAACTTAGAATACTTATCTTGACACGGAGAGACCGAGTTTCACAGGTAAATCTCAGTTCTGAAGCAAAACTTAGAACACACAATCCTAAGGGGCCGGGAAACATTAATTACCACACTGGCAAGACCAACGATCTGGCAACTAGTGGGTGCAAAGCCGGGGTTCTTATGCTGCAGGTCTTGATGAAAATCAGGTGTGTCGCCATCAAAGGAAATTAAGAGAAAATGGGGACTTAACGGTCGGGACCATAATGGTATCTTCCCCTCAGTGGGAGCCTCCAGGCGAACCACCAAGCTTGTCCGGATTGTCTCGATGGAAATTTTGGATGAGGGAAGGATTCAAGATGAAGGAGCGGGGTATCCAGGTGCACTCCTCAGGACCGTATCCCTCCCAATCGATCAGGTACTGGAGACCCCTGCCTTGGCGTCACACATCCAGTATTCGCCAGATGGTGTAAGCTGAGTGGTCATTAATGATCCAGGCAGGTGGAGTAGGTACAGCAGGAGGGCACAAAGGGCTGACACACACAGGATTTAGTTGGGAGATGTGGAACATGGAATGAATGTGCATGAATCTGGACAGTTTGAGTTAGACCACGAAGAGTTGATGAGGCTCTCGATTTCAAATGGTCCGATGTAACGAGGGGCGAGTTTCTTGGGTTCATTCTTGAGGGGGATGTCTTTTGAAGAGAGCCAGACCTTCTGACCAGGCTGATAGTTGGGCGTAGGAATTCAATGGTGATCGGCAATCCTCCGGTTGCGGTCGGCTGAGCGGAGCAGGGCCGCGCATGCGTCCTTCCAGATCTTGCAGCACCGGTGGAGATGGGCCTGAACTGAAGGCACAGCGATGTTGCTTTCATGGGCAGGAAACAAAGGGGGTTGATAATCAAGGGAGCATTCGAAGGGAGGCATTCTGGTGGTGATGCTGACCAGGGAATTGTGGGCGTGCTCCACCCAAGTGAGATGGGTGCTCCAGGATGACGGGTTGTTGGCGGATATGCAGCGCAGTGCTTCTTCCAAATCCTGGTTTGCTCATTCTGTTTGACCTTTAGTCTGCGGATGGAAACCAGAAGACAGACTTACTGAAGCTCCGAGGGCTTGACAGAAGGATTTCCAGACTTGGGAGATGAATTGGGGGACCCGGTCAGAAACAAGGTCAGAGGGAATTCCATGAAGGCAGAAGACGTGTTGGACAAGGAGGTCGGCTGTTTCATGGGCTGTAGGGAGTTTAGGAAGGGCTATGAAGTGCACGGCTTTGGAGAAACGGTCCACCACGGTGAGTACAGTAGTGTTACCATGTGAAGGGGGTAGTCCAGTGATGAAATCCAGAACAATGTGAGACCAAGGGCAGCCAGGGATAGGTCGGGGATGAAGCAACCCAGCAGGTGGTCAATGGGAGGCTTTTCCACGGGCGCAAACAGAACAGGCAGAGACGAAGGAGAGAGTGTCAGCATCCATGGTGGACCACCAGAAATGTCGCTGCAGAAGGGACAGAGTTTGATCCATTCTGGGATGGCAGGCGAAATGAGAAGTGTGCCCCCGCTGAAGAACCTGAGACCGAACAGAGTCAGGCACGAAGAGGCGACTGGGGGGGTCCATTGCCTGGGTCACATTGGGTCCGTTGGGCCTCGTTGACTATGGATTCAATCTCCCAGGTGAGGGCAGCCACAACACAGGATGGTATCGGGGTTGGGAAGGCCCTCCTCGGAGACGTATTGACGAGAGAGAGCATCGGGCTTCCCGTTCTTGGAACCAGGATGATAGGTGAGGGTGAATTTGAAACAGCCAAAAAATAATGCCCAACGGGCTTGGCGGGAATTAAGGCATTTAGCGGTTTGGATGTATGCCAGGTTCTCATGGTCCGTCCAGACAATGAATGGATGTTCAGCTCCCTCCAGCTAGTGCCTCCACTCCTCCAAGGCGAGTTTGACAGCCAGCAACTCCCGGTTCCCAACGTCATAGTTCCGTTCAGTGGAGGATAGACGGCGAGATAAGAAGGCGGAGGGATGGAGCTTTTGGTCTGGGACTCAGTGTTGGGAGAGGACCGCTCCCACTCCAGAGTCGGAGGCGTCGACTTCCTCAATGAATTGGCGAGAAGGGTCAGGTTGGACCAGGATGGGAGCGGAGGTGAAACGCCTCTTCAGCTCCAAGAAGGCCGAGTCCACTTCGGAGGTCCAGTGAAAAGGGACGGTGGAAGTGGCTGGGCTAGGAGCTACTCAGGGTGCAGAAGGAGGAGAGAGGCTTGTTCTGGCGGGAGGCGGTAATTAGTGCCGTGGGTTGGCCAAAGGTGGTGGACGACCAGTTCTTTCTCTATGGCGTTCTCGGGGGCGATTGTCCAACATGGTGGCTAGAGAGATCAGGGAATCCAGGCTGTCGGTGTCGTCTTTTGCTGCTAACTCGTCTTTCACCATGTCACTGAGACCATTCCGGAATACCCCTTGGAGTGCCTCATCGTTCCACCCCGAGTCGGTCGCTAACGTCCGAAACTCCACGGAATATTCAGCAACACTGCGTGAGCCCTGGCAGAGAATGAGTAGATGCTTGGCGGTGTCTTTACAACAGACAGAGTCGTCAAAGATCTTTCTCATTTCTTAATAAAGGTGGGGAAAGAAGAGAAGATATCCAGTTGATCATCCCAAACAGCTGTGGCCCACGCTAACGCACTTTCTCGCAACAACCCCATGATATAAACAATCTTTGGCTTATCTGTGGAGTACATAGACAACTGCTGTTCGAACACCAAGGAGCACTGAAGAATGAAGGCCCGGCACTTCCCCAAATCTCCAGCATAGTGTTCCGGTTCAGGTACGTGAGGCTCTCTTGGTGGGGGTGTTGCTGACATGTAGGGGGTTGCCACTATAGGCTGTCTGGGCTGGTTAGACTGGGTTCCAGGAGTGGGTTGAGTAAAATGAGCGGATACACAGTCCACCTGGTCACCGATCTGCGTGACTTGAGCGGACAGGGACCGGAGGTTCTCCATGACCTCCTGGAGAAGTTGGTCGTGCTGTCCCAGTAGGGAACCCTGGCTGGCGAGGGCTTCTTGAAGGGTATTCGTGTCCGCTGGATCCATGATGGCCAGATCGTTCTGTTGCAATGAGCGAGGAGAACCCAAACGCAGGACTCAGGCATGGAGATTGAGTTAGGATGCAGACACGGGCGTGAGCATTGAATGGCAAACAGGAGGGAGCGCAGGAAAGCAGGAGGCAGGAAGAACTTATCTTGACACAGAGCGTAGAAAGGAAAGTGGCAGACAAAACCTTTCTTAGCATGGAGAGACGGAGTTACACAGATAAACCTCGATGCTGAAGTAAAACTTAGAATACTTATCTTGACACAGAGAGACTGACTTTCACAGATAAATCTCAGTGCTGAAGCAAAACTTAGAACACACAATCCTAAGCAGCCGGGAAATGTTAATTACCACACTGGCAAAACCAACGATCTGGCAACTAGTGGGTGCAAAGCCAGGATTCTTATGCTGCAGGTCTTGATGAAAACCAGGTGTGTCGCCATCAAAGGAAATTAGGAGAAAATGGAGAATTAACGGTCGGGACCATGACACCATGAACCTCTGATGCTGCTGCAAGTAACTTTTACATTGCACCAGTACCTATGCATATGATAGTAAACTCAACTTTGAAACCTGACTTACACAGCTACTCTGAGCGCAGCTCACAAACCCACAGACCCTGCAAACAAAATGGATCAGGGAGGAGGAAGTAGAGGAGGATGGACTGGGGAATGAGGTACAGGAGTCTGAAGACCTACACTCAGTGATTCAGGACCAGCTTCTTCCCTCTGCCATCAGACTTCTGAACAGTCCATGAACCCAGGAACACCACCTTAATATTCTTTTCTTTTGCATTATTTATTTATGTACGTAATTTATATTATTTTATGTGTTTGCATTGTACTGCGGCTGCAAAACAATTTCAGAATCAGAATCAGGTTTATTATCACTAGCATTCAGTACATTATGAAATTTGTTGTTTTGTGGCAGCAGTGCAATGCAATATATAAAAATGACTATGCTACTGTAATAAATAAATAATGCAAAGGTGGAATGATGAGATGGTGTTCATGGGTTTATTGCACAATCAAAATTCTGAAGATAGAGAAGAAGCTATTCTTAAAATGTTAAATGTGGGTCTTCAGACTCCAGCGTCTCCTCTCCTGTAGTAGCAATGAGAAGAGAGGATGTTTTGGGTGCTGAGGGTCCTTAATGGTTTAGTGATTCAGTGGTTCAATTTAATATCAGAGAATGTGTACAATCTGAAATCCTTACTTTTTGAAGACGTTCATGAAACAGAAGAAAACCCAAAGAATGAATGACAGAACCGTCAGAATCCCAAAACCCCCCTTTCCGGCTTCCACAGGCAAGCAGCAATAAATGCATCAGCCGTCTCCCTCCCCTCCCCCACTTGCTCCAGCGAAAGCATCAACCCCCCCCACCCCACCCACCATGCAAGCAACAGCAAAGCCTCCAGAGACCATGATCTAGGGTCCATCAAAAAACTACTGTCCATCCCAGGACTTTGACACTTCAAACAGGCTTTCTCTCTCATTAGCGAGGAAGAGAGAGATATTGCTCCTTCTACAGTGAGAGAGGAGGTCAACAGCTCATTATTTTGATGTTACAATCTGCAACATTACATTACTTAATCAAGTTGCCCTGACTCAAGAACCACCGATGCTGGCTATTGCCTGCTGAAGATGTCCTCACTGGTGAGAAAGCTGTTGCCCGTGATGGAAATGGCTGTTTCCAGTAGTATTTGCTAGCATATATGCACTTTGATGTTAAACTTTATTTTGGCTCTGACTTTGAACATAATCCACCCGTCCTGCCCACTCTTTCTTCTCACCCTTTTCGCCAAAAGCCTGAAACCACGAGGCTCAACGACAGCTCTTATAAGGTCATGTCATATCTCAGTGATTATAAATCTAATTCTGACAACACATTTCCAAATGCGTGGATCACCATCAACTGTGGGGTCCCCTCCAATTCTCACACCATTCCTTTAGCCAGTCAGGGTCCATATCCTAAGGTCCATCCCCAGCAACATTTGTGTACCTGATGGAACGCAACAGTTCCAAGCATTCCACCTCACATACTCAGGAGCAATTGGGAACAGACGATAAATGTTGGCCTCTCCTGCAACACCCACAGTCTGAAAAAAAAGTGAATAAATAAAAAGGAAATTAGAGTGTTCCAAATTTCTTCACAATTAATGAACAGTTCTGTGAAGTGCAATCACTGCTGATGACTTATTTTTTTCTTGGAAATTTCCATTTGTTTAATCAACTGCATTTAAATTTGTTTCTCTATGGTGTGATTTGAACTCCAATTTCCAGATTATTGTTTCAGGTATTTTGAGGACCATTGGTTACTCCTTCCAGGCCCAATCTAAACGTTGTGGAATGCTACATCTGCCTCCATTGGTTTTTAAGCACTCTTTTTCAGGATACCTACTTTAATCAATTGCTTCACCCACATGAATCAATAATAACAACTAGTTAACTATAAATCTAATTGTCGATGCAATTTCATTAAACCCTAGCACGGTACGCATCAGAAATCCTCGCACTCAGGTCATGCTCTCTTCTCAACACACTCAAAATGCTGGGGGAACTCAGCAGGTCAGGCAACATCTATGGAAAAGATTAAACAGTCGATATTTCAAGCGGAAAAAATTATGAGGAGTCAGGATTATAAATCTAATTCTGCACTCTCTACACTCTCTACATTCACTTGCCCCATCATTGTCATTTTGCTACAACCAATGATCTCACTTTAAGGCCTCTTTATCTCATTATCTCTTGTTCTCATTATTTATTGCTATATATTTACTATATATTTGCATTTGTACAATTTGTTGTCTTACAGATAGATAGAAAATAAATAATACTAAGAGCATGGATGTCAGTAGATTACTGACACTCTACTGAAACATGCCTGGTCCATTTTGGTAACTTTTTTTAACATCAAACTAACCCTCATTTTGAAACCCACTGTTGTGGAAGATATAACCACCCAGATGTAGCTGAAAAATTGGGAATTGGAAAGAAGGGAAGAGCTGAGCTCAAGAAAATTTGTCACTTGGGCCATGGGACTGAAGAAATTATTGGAGCTGCAGATTAGCAAGTCTCCAAGTCTTGATTATTTTATATATCTTATCAAGTCACCTCTCATACTTCTTCATTCCAAAGAGAAAAGCCCTATCTCGCTCAATCTATCTGCATAAGGCAAGTCCCCTAGTCCACGCGGCATGTTGGAAATTTTCTTCTGCACCCTCTCTAAAGCTTCCACATCCCTAAAAAAAAGTTCCAAAATTCCACAGGTTGAGAAAAGTTTCCAGTAAATTGGAAAATAGCAAATCCAAATCCTTTATTTTATCCAAAAGATGAGGAAGACAAAAGCAGGAAACTATGGACCAACTGTTGGGGTGGGGGGGCAGGGGGGTGGGAAGTTAGATATAATTATTAAAGATATCAGAATGGGGCATCCAGAAAATTTTAAAGTAATTAGGTAGTTAGTGTGCACTTGTGAAAGGAAAGTTGTAATTATTCTACTTATTGGTGTCTTTGCAGGAAAAAAATGTTTAGATTAATCTTGGAGTAAGTTAAAGGCAGAGCACAACATTATGGGTCAAAGGGCCTGTATTGTGCTGTTCGATGTTCTATGTATAATCTAATATTTACATTTACAGAAGTCTTTGACAAGGTTCACATCAAAGATTATTAGAGAAAATAGAAGTTTCTGGTACAGGAGTTATCATACTGGCATGGATGGAAGATTAGCTGGCTAACAGGAATAGAGTTGGCATAAATCACTGTTCTTCTGCTTGGCAAGATGTAACAAATGCTGTGCCACAGGGATTATGCTGGGCCCTCAACTTCCAACAATTTATATAAATGACTTGAATGAAGATGCGGAAGGTGATAAATTTGCTGACAACAAAAAGATAGATGGAAAACATTGTAAAGGCATGAGCATGCTACAAGAAAATACAGATTGATCACGTAAGTGGACAAAGATCTGGCAAATGAATGTAATGTGGGCAGATGTGTAATTGTCCATTTACCAGGGGAAGAAAAAGAAATTCATTATCTAAATGATGAGAGATTGCAGAGGCCTGTGAAGGATCTGGATGCCCTGATGTATAACTTGAAAAAGGCATATTTGCAGTACAGTGATAATTAGGATATCGAACAGATTGTTGGGAGTTCAGATGCTGGAAACTGTAGCAAAAGCAGACTAGTGGAGGAACTCAGCAGACCAGGCAGCATCTGTAGAGGGACATTGATAAACAATATTTTCAGTCAAGTCCCTTCATCTGGACTGTGCAGAGGAACGGTCTCAACCCAAAACATTAGCTGTCTCTTTCAATCCATAATAGTTTTACTTTACCAACAGATTATTACTGTTTATCACCAGGAGAATTTAATATAAAGGTAGAAAGATAACGTAGCTAATTATATAAGGCATTCTTGAAGATTGTATGCAAAGTTGGTATCCCTTCTTAAGAAAGGTGCTAATGCATTGGAAGTAATTGGGAGAAGATATACTAGATCAGATCACTCAGGATGTTATGAAGTGGTGCAGAAGGCTTGAAGGAATGACTATTGCTCCTAATTTTGTGCAGCAGTGTAGCAGTTAGTTAACACTTTGCAGCACAAGCTGTAATATTAAGGCTTCATTCCCTCTGTTGCTGATAAGGAGTTTGTACATTCTCCCCATAACCCTGTAGGTTTTGACTAGGTGCTACAGTTTTTTCCCCACAGTCCAAAGACATACTGTATGGGATAAGGTCAGTACGTTGCAGCCATAACATGTTGGCGCCAGAAGCAATGTTTGCAGGCTGCCCTCAGCACATTCTCAACACAAAAGATGCATTTGACCGTATGTTTTGATATACATATGACAAATAAAGCTAATACTTAACCTTTATTGCGTTAAAGTAATACCAGAACTAAACAGAAATCAGATGGAAATGAAGTTTGATGGATTCTACTTATCCCCTGGTACAATACTGCCCAAAATCAGAGCTGTAATGAGACGAAAATCATTTCTAAAATTGTTGTGATTCGGCTTCTCTTCTGGTAATTTAACATTGTTCTTATATTCCAATTATACACTTATCTCATTAATATAATTACTCAAGTTCTCTCTTACCAATCATAGAAAGTGTTGGGTTCAAGTCTCACTTCTGGAACTGGAGCAGTTAATTTATGCTGACACTTCATCAGGGCGCTGACAGAGTGCTGCACTGTCAGAAGTGTCACTTATGGGATGAGCTGAAAAATCGAAGCACAGTCTGCATTCTCCTCAGGATGTAAAGGAGAAGCAATGAAATGCCATGGACTAAAATTTATCTCTCAACCAACAATACAAAAAAAATCATCTGATCATTTTGACATTGTCATATATGG
Organism: Mobula hypostoma; assembly: GCF_963921235.1. Taxonomy (NCBI): domain Eukaryota; kingdom Metazoa; phylum Chordata; class Chondrichthyes; order Myliobatiformes; family Myliobatidae; genus Mobula; species Mobula hypostoma. The sequence goes on from NC_086103.1 coordinate 10,655,802, forward strand.
AATTTTGGCTGTTGCATTTCACAATATTCCGTCTACATCAGTGGCAGCAATGCATTTTGGAACATGCTGAGGCTGTTCATTCTTTCTTACTTTAATCAGAATCAGATTTAATATCACCGGCATGTGTCATGAAATTTGCTGTTTTGTGTCGGCGGTGCATTGTAATTCATCATAATAAAAAAATACAAATTACAATAAGAAATATATATTAAAAATTAAATTAGTGCAAAAATAGAGCAAAAAAGAAAAAAATATAGTGAGGTATTGTACATGGATAATCCATTCAAGAATCTGATGGCAGATAGGTAGAAGCTGTTTCCTAAAATGTTGATTGTGTGTCTTTAGGCTCCTATATCTCCTCCTTGATGGTAGCAATGAGAAGAGCGCATTTTTTGGGACACACATAAAAATTGCTGGTGAACGCAGCAGGCCAGGCAGCACCTCTAGGAAGAGATACAGTCGACGTTTCAGGCCGAGACCCTTCGTCAGGACTAACTGAAAGAAGAGCTAGTAACAAATTTGAAAGTGGGAGGGGGAGGGGGAGATCCAAAATGATAGGAGAAGACAGGAGGGGGAGGGATGGAGCCAAGAGCTGGACAGGTGATAGGCAAAAGGAATGAGAGAGGATCATGGGACAGGAGGCCCAGGGAGAAAGAAAAGGGGGAGGGGAGGAAAACCAGAGGATGGGCAAGAAGTATAGTCAGAGGGACAGAGGGAGAAAATGGAGAGAGAGAAAAAGAATATGTGTATATAAATAAATAACGGATGGCCCTCCCCACCGATCTCCCTCCTGGCACTTATCCTTGTAAGCGGAACAAGTGCTACACATACCCTTACCCTTCCTCCCTCACTACCATTCAGGGCCCCAGACAGTCCTTCCAGGTGAGGCGACACTTCACCTGTGAGTCGGCTGGGGTGATATACTGCGTCCGGTCCTCCCGATGTGGCCTTCTATATATTGGTGAGACCCGACGCAGACTGGGAGATCGTTTCGCTGAACACCTACGCTCTGTCCGCCAGAGAAAGCAGGATCTCCCAGTGGCCACACATTTTAATTCCACATCCCATTCCCATTCTGACATGTCTATCCATGGCCTCCTCTACTGTAAAGATGAAGCCACACTCAGGTTGGAGGAACAACACCTTATATTCCGTCTTGGTAGGTTCCAACCTGATGGCATGAATATTGACTTCTCTAACTTCCGCTAATGCCCCACCTCCCCCTCGTACCCCATCCGTTATTTATTTATACGCACACATTCTTTCTCTCTCTCTCTCTCCTTTTTCTCCCTCTGTCCCTCTGACTATACCCCTTGCCCATCCTCTGGGTTTTTCCCCCCTCCCCCTTTTCTTTCACCATCGGCCTCCTGTCCCATGATCCTCTCATAACCCCTTTGCCAATCACCTGTCCAGCTCTTGGCTCCATCCCTCCCCCTCCTGTCTTCTCCTATCATTTTGGATCTCCCCCTCCCCCTCCCATTTTCAAATCTGTTACTAGCTCTTCTTTCAGTTAGTCCTGACGAAGGGTCTCGGCCCGAAACGTCGACTGTACCTCTTCCTAGAGATGCTGCCTGGCCTGCTGCGTTCACCAGCAACTTTAATGTGTGCTGCTTGAAATTCCAGCATCTGCAGGTTTCCTCGTGTTTGCATTTTTTGGGACACTCTCTTTATCTCTATTCATCTTTCTTTTCTTTCTCTTTTTTCTCTTTCAGCTGCTTTTTCTCTCTGTGCTCTTTAGTTATCTTCCTTCCCTCCCTCCTTCTCCCTCTCTTTCAATCGTCTTTTGCTTCCCTGCTTGTCCTTTTCATTGTGAGCAACCCAAAATTGCATGCCACTGTCCAGTTTTAGATTTCACATGACTTCTGCCTGCTGCAAAGATGAGCTCATAAACTTCAAGTGATCATAGCATAAGTACTTTGGAGCCTCGCCCTGGGCTGCAGGGAGTGACTGCATCAGAACTCCGATGTTTATGGCAACCAAGGGGCGAATGGCAACTATGGGAGCAAGCAATGTGCCAAAAGAAGAAGGATTAAAGTGCAAACACAAAAAAATCTGCAGATGCTGGAAATCCAAAGCAACACACGCAAAATGCTGGAGGAACTCAGCAGGCTAGGCAGCATCTATGGAAAAGAGTGCAGCTGATGTTTCAGGCTGAGACTCTTCATCAAGATTAAAGTAACAATGCAAATGTGGATGAAGCCTAATGAATGGATTATTCTGTGCTGAAGTTCATAAAGTCATGTGCCAGTTAAAATTCCACCATAATTGATTCCACTTTCCTCCATAACGGGTATGGCACAACATTTAAGGTGCCAAGTTATAGTAGCAGATAGTACAACACTATTGCAACCAGAGCCATTCAAGTTGGGAGTTCAATTCCAGCGTCCTCTCTAAGCAAGTTTGCGCATTCTTTCCCTTGTGTATGTGGGTTTCCTCCGGATACTCCAGTTTCCTCACTAAGTCTAAAGAAGTACCAGTTAGTTGGTTAATTGGTAATTGTAAATTGTCCTGTAATTAGGCTGAGATTAAATCAGTGGGGTTGCTGGGCAGCACGGCTTGAAGGGCCAGAACGGCCTATATTGTGCTGTATCACTAATAAAATAAACATTCTGGGCGGAAAGGTGTGTTCCTGTGCTGTACTCTTCCATGTTCCATATATTTTTGCATTTCCTCTGTAAACGCCTGCAAGAAAATGAATCTCAAGGTAGTATATCATGACATATACATTCTTCGATAACAGGTTTTCTTAGACTTAGCCTTTCAAACCCAACACTACTCTGATGTAAATGTCCGAAAGCCCAATAGATAAAGCTGCTATTGCCTTGGACCCAGAATCCCCTTTCTAAATCTCTTATCTAGTCATAGTCATAGTCATAGTCATAGTCATAGTCATAGTCATACTTTACTGATCCCAGGGAAAATTGGTTTTCGTTACAGTTGCACCATAAATAATAAATAGAAATAGAACCATAAATAGTTAAATAGTAATATGTAAATTATGCCAGGAAGTGTCCAGGACCAGCCTATTGGCTCAGGGTGTCTGACCCTCCAAGGGAGGAGTTGTAAAGTTTGATGGCCACAGGCAGGAATGACTTCCTATGACGCTCTGTGTTGCATCTCTGTGGAATGAGTCTCTGGCTGAATGTACTCCTGTGCCCACCCAGTACATTATGTAGTGGATGGGAGACATTGTCCAAGATGGCATGCAACTTAGACAGCATCCTCTTTTCAGACACCACCGTGAGAGAGTCCAGTTCCATCCCCGCAACATCACTGGCCTTACGAATGAGTTTGTTGATTCTGTTGGTGTCTGCTACCCTCAACCTGCTGCCCCAGCACACAACAGCAAACATGATAGCACTGGCCACCACAGACTCATAGAACATCCACAGCATCGACCGGCAGATGTTAAAGGACCCCAGTCTCCTCAGGAAAGAGACGGCCCTGACCCTTCTTGTAGACAGCCTCAGTGTTCTTTGACCAGTCTAGTTTATTGTCAATTCGTATCCCCAGGTATTTGTAATCCTCCACCATGTCCACACTGACCCCCTGGATGGAAACAGAGGTCACTGGTACCTTAGCTCTCCTCAGGTCTACCACCAGCTCCTTAGCCTTTTTCACATTAAGCTGCAGATAATTCTGCCCACACCATGTGACAATGTACTTCCTCCTACTCTAAAATGCTCCTTCAAACCTTCCACTTCAAGCAAGCTTTTTTCCTGGATATTTCCTTAGGTGAGCCAGTAACAAAACATAGTGCAGCATTGGCTATATAAAAGTAACTTATTAGCCCTACTGCTTGGGAAGAGTAAATGTTTTTGAGTGGAGGTCCTGGCGTGGATGCTATGTAGCATCCTCCCTGATGAGAGTGGGTCAAACAGTCCATGAGCAGGGTAGGTGGGATTCTTCATGACGATACAAGCCCCTTTCTGGCACTTTTCCGTATATATTCCGGGTGGCCAGGTGCTGCTGATGTATTGGACAGTTTTAAATACACATTGTAGAGCCTCCTTGTCTGTCACAGTGCAGTTTCTGTACCCTGCAGTGATGCAGCATGTTAGGATGCTTTCTACTGTGCATTTGTGGAATCACGTGAGTGAGTATTGATATTGTTAAAAAAACAATTGTATTTGCTATTCATAAACAATCCCTTAGCTACTTGTGAGCTTCAAATCGGATACCCTTTCCACAATATTTCATCAAAGCAGACCACAGACGGAAGGACAAATAAATCAAGAAAAGGAGCATCTTTGTCACCAAGAAGACACTGCATGAAATTCTGAATGGTATTTCTCAGAAGATCAGTTTCATTTGTACATCAAAGCATCAGAAAATACAGTGTGATGCACCATCTGCATCACGGACCAACGCTGGGCACAGCCTGCAATTGTCACCATACAAACACGAGGAATTCTGCAGATGCTGGAAATTCAAGCAACACACATCAAAGTTGCTGGTGAACGCAGCAGGCCAGGCAGCATCTCTAGGAAGAGGTACAGTCGACGTTTCAGGCCGAGACCCTTCGTCAGGACTAACTGAAAGAAGAGTTAGTAAGAGATTTGAAAGTGGGAGGGGGAGGGGGAGATCCAAAGTGATAGGAGAAGACAGGAGGGGAAGGGATGGAGCCAAGAGCTGGGCAGGTGATTGGCAAGGGGGATATGAGAGGATCATGGGACAGGAGGCCCAGGGAGAAAGAAAAGGGGGAGGGGGGAAACCCAGAGTATGGGCAAGGGGTAGAGTGAGAGGGACAGAGGGAGAAAAAGGAGAGAGAGAGAAAGAATGTGTGTATATAAATAAATAACGGATGGGGTACGAGGGGGAGGTGGGGCATTAGCGGAAGTTAGAGAAGTCAATGTTCATGCCATCAGGTTGGAGACTACCCAGATGGAATATAAGGTGTTGTTCCTCCAACCTGAGTGTGGTTTCATCTTTACAGTAGAAGAGGCCGTGGATAGACATATCAGAATGGGAATGGGATGTGGAATTAAAATGTGTGGCCACTGGGAGATCCTGCTTTCTCTGGCGGACAGAGCGTAGGTGTTCAGCCATATCGCCATGTCGCCATGCTTCTGGCGCCAGCATTGCACCCCTACAATTTATTAATACTAAACCATATGTCTTTGGAATGTGGGAGGAAACCAGAGCACCTGGAGGATGAGAACATAGAAACTCCTTGCAGACAGCATCAGTATTGAATCCCAATTACTGATTGCTGGTGTTGTAAAGCATTGTGCTAACCGTTCAGCTACCTTGCTGCCTGTTTTACATAAACACACTATCATCATCATGTGACATGTTGTACGATGTAGGCAATCATGGTCTCATGGTCACGATTGTTTTTGGGAAATTCTTCTACAGAAGTCGTTTTCCATTACCCACTTCTTTACGAGATAGGTGACCGCCAGCCATTACCAATGCTCTTCGGAGATTGTCTGCCCGGCCCAAGTAGTCGCTAATCAGGACTTGTGATTTGCACCAGCGGCTCATATGATCATCCACCACCTGCTCCCATGGCTTCACATCATCCTGACTGGGGGGTTAAGCAGGTGCTACACCTTGCCTAAGGGTGACTTGCAGGCTAGCAGAGGGAAGGAAAGCCTTCCACCTCCTTTGATAGAGACATATTTCCACCTTGCCACCCAACATAAACAGAAGGTTTAACATAAACACAAGGAGTCTTATTTCAATAGTTTAGATCATTCGAGAAGCTTGGAATTCCAGCTCAAGCCATCAAATGCTATCATACGTTCACTGTTTCATTCCTGGAACCATTCTTGTCAACCTCTCCATTGCCAGCACATTCTTTCTTAGATAAGGGGCCCAAATACTTAGGAGTACCTGACTTAAGGCCTGTCTTCTGATCATACTTGACTCTTCCCAGTCTGGAATTCTTGTTACTGTTCCAGTTTCGTTTTCTATTTGTCGCACTCTACCTGTCATGGGTAACTTCCTTTCCATTCTTAGCTTGATCAATGCACTCAGGTCATTTTTGCTTCCTTGTTTTTTGTTGTGCACTCCCTCATTGTTTTTACACAGTAGAATAGCTGAAATATTATGCATTTCAATAGTTTCTGTAGGCTCATCATCCAGACAGCTCCAAGGACAATCAAATCATTCCCAGTCCACTGGTCCTTCTTCATGGATCTATCTTGAACACTGAACCATATCGGATCAATTGCAAGAATGTGGCAAGTGTGCCTGCTACCGATTGATCACACAGTAAATTCATGGGCTTCCTACGTGCAGAGGATTCTCTCTTTGTTCAGCACAGGCTTTGAAGTGTTTACGTCTTTTGTCTCATTTGTCCAGATTCATCACTCCCACACTGTAAGTTACTCATGTGATTCAACAAAAACGTTTAATTATACCATTCTCTTGTTGTTCTTGGTCCATACACACGTAACAAAAGCCACTACTGACTTAATGAGTTCCAGATCAGAACTACCCTCTGCAATAAAAAATACCTTCATCACTTTCCAGCCTGCATCCTTGTCAAATACTTTACATGCCTGCTACTTGATCCAACAGCAAACTGAAGCAGCTCCCATCTATTTACCCTATTTATATCAGTGGATCTCTCCATCAAATTTCCTCATTGCTCCAAGCCCTTATCCCTGGAACCAAACTTGTAGGTCTTTTTCTGCACCTTGTTAACGTTCTCTCCACTCTTTCGAAAGAAAGTAATCTGAAATAAAGGTATATTATGACTCTCAGCAGGTCAGGCAGCATTTATAGAGGGGGATAAATAGTCAATAACTCAGGCCGAGAATTCCACCGAGATACAACACTGGGCGGCACGGGAGGTCGTTCCTGCCTGTGGCCATCGAACTTGCAGCTCCTCCCGTGGAGGGTCAGACACCCTGAGCCAATAGACTGGTCCTGGACTTATTTTCCATCTGGCATAGTTTGCTTTTTGTTGTTTGATTGTTTGTGGTTTTTGTATTGCTATATTTACGCTCTATTCTTGGTTGGTGCGGCTGTAACGAAACCCAATTTCCCTCGGGATCAATAAAGTATATCTATCTATCTATCTACCTATCTATCTAATTAATCCCTGATGTAGGGTCTCGGTCCAAAATAGCGACTGTTTATCCCCGTACATAGATGCCGCTGCCTTGATGAGTTCCATCAGTGCTTCGTGTGGGTTGCTCAACATCTCCAGCATCTTCTGAAAGTTTTGTGTTTATAATATGATTCCAAAGTTCTGTACTTGGTCTTGATATTTTGAATCCACCATGGTATACTCATATTTTCTTTTGCATCTACTTTAGTTTTACTAACCCTCTTTGGTTCACCTTGTGCAAACAGCTTTGGAATTTATTTTCATTTTAAGCCATCAATATGCCAGCCATTTTCCAGAAAGTGATTCTATCCACCATGATGTACTGATCCTTATAACTACGATTAACAAAAACTCTTCTGCCTCAGGGTGACTCATAATCTAAGATGTTCCTCGAGGACTTTTGTCGCACATGTCAAATAATCCTACTTACAACTGAACAGCAGAAGATTGACGTTCCTCTGATTTAATTCTCTGCCAAAGGGTCCAATATCCAGAGCAGCAAGTTTCAGTGGATTGCACAGGAATATTAATTTGCTATTCTGTGCTTCTATTTGAATGTTAAATTTTGGCATTCAGAAAACTTTGCATGTCTCTGCATCCATTTAAGTGCTTTAATCATGATGCTATTCAGCAAAACCCCAGCAGCAATCTATCATTTTCACTACATCATACTCAATGAATACGCACAGATGTTTACTGATGGCTTCTTCTGAAATATTTGCAAAAAGAAAGATTTTACAAGCGATTAACAGAATACTGTTTTTTTTTGTAAAAAAATTGTATGTGGGGTTAGTTTATAACATTCACTTAGTGAAAGTACACAATGCAGTTTGCTCGGTATTTAATTCATGAATAACTAAAGAAAAAGATTATACGTGTGGTTTGTACTTAATAGTCATGTCTGGTATTCTGCATAATGAAAATGAATGAGGAGTGATTTGATAGTTTGGATTTCTATGCTTCAATCTGCTGTGTATTTATTTAGTTTCAATTAGACTGGTAACTGACCAAATCCAGCTGTGCTTTCCATATATCCCCACCCACTACCTCCCCCACGCTGGATTTGTTAATCAAATATAATAACTCAGCTCAGAAAATGTACTGAAGGGAACACACCAGAAGGTTGCGGTGAGGCATCAGAGAACACCAATGATTTTCCATCAGCATCTACTCCCAGACCCATAAGTCACGCCACCTGGAAGGTGAATCGATGTTATTGCCCATATGGAAACAGAAAAGTTTACAGAAAGTAATTGTAGAAAGCAGATATAGCCCGATACATCATAGGTGAAACTCTCCCCTCCATCGAGCAAACTTTCAAGGAGTGCTGCCACAAGAAAGCAGTATTCATCATCAAAGACCAACCCTCCCACACCCCCACCATCGCTTTTCACTGCAGCCATCGGGAAGGATGTACAGGAGCCTTAGGTCTCAAACTACCAGGTTCGGGAATGGTCATTGCCCTACAACCATCAGGCTCCTGAATCAGTATGGATAACTTCACTCCCCACAACACTGAGCTGATTCCACAGCTTACAGACACAATTTCATGGCCTCTACAACTCATGTCCTCGGTATTACATTTTATTTGTACAATTTGTCTTCTTTCATACATTGACTTGTTTGTCAGTCTTTGTATTGTTTGGTTTTTCATAAATTATATTGTATTTACTTACTCTCTTATAAATTCCTGCAAGAAAATGAATCCCAGGGTAGCACATGGTAATGTATACGCACTTCGATAATAAATTTGACTTTGATCTCTTCATCTCCATTGTTTCTTTTATTTATTCATTTATTTACCTAATTTCAGAACAATTTCCAATGACCAATTAACCTACAGAGCTGTAGGTCTTTGGAATATGGGGGGGGGGGGGGGACTGCAGCATCCAGGGGCAACCCATGTAGTCACAGGGTGAATGTACAAACACCACACACACATCAGTGAGAGTTGAACCCCTGATTCTTACAGCTGGTGCTTTAAAGTTACTCTAACAGTTATGCCACACTGCTGCCCCTGTGCTACCATGAAAGAACAAGTCTTAACTGAGAAATAAACTAAATAGCAAAATAGAACATTCATAATTTGGAAACCTCTCAGCTGCAAACCATCTCTGGTTAAGAAACGTGTTCTGTTTTTACGGACATTCAAGTTGTTTTTTATCAGAATATATACAAAAATCTCTCAGAATGGTAAACATAACAATTGAATTGACTTTATTTCGAGATCCTTCACGTACATGAGGAGTAAAAATCTTTACATTACGTCTCCATCTAAATGTGCAATGTGCAATCATAGTAATTTATAATTGTTTATAATAAATAGAACAGTCAGTGTAATACAGAGTACACTCAAATCAGCGAGAGTTCATCAGTCTGATGGCCTGGTGGAAGAAGCTGTCCCGGAGCCTGTTGGTCCTGGCTTTTATGCTGCGGTACCGCTTCCCAGATGGTAGCAGCTGGAATAGATTGTGGTTGGGATGGCTTGGGTCCCCGATGATCCTGCGGGCCCTTTTTACAAGGACACCTGTCCTTGTAAATGTCCTGAATCATGGGAAGTTCACAACTACAGATGTGCTGGGCTGTCCGCACCACTCTCTGCAGAGTCCTGCGATTAAGGGAGGTACAGTTCCCATACCAGGCAGTGATGCAGCTAGTCAGGATGCTCTCAATTGTGCCCCTGTAGAAAGTTCTTAGGATTTGGGGGCTCATACCAAATCTCCTCAACCATTTGAGGTGAAAGAGGTGCTGTTGTGTCATTTTCACCGCACAGCTGGTGTGCACAGACCACATGAGGTCCTCGGTGATGTGGAAGCCAAGGAACTTAAAGCTATCTCTCAACCCCAGATGCATTGATGTCAATAGTATTCATGGTGTGTCAATAGAACTCATAGTATTGTGAAGAATAATACCAAACAGACATAAGACTGCAATAACATTTACTAAAAATAGAGAGTTCATAGGAACGAGCATATTCTGGAACACATGTCTTTGAAATGAATATTATTATGGGAGCATGTTTCGATGCAGGTGTGTCCATAAACTGGGTATCTATAACATGAGGTCAGCTCATATTTCTGAAAATCTTCTTGATCTCATTCATTTTTCTCATATGAGTGAATTAAATGAACAAAGGTCAGGTACCTCTCCACAGTTTACCCCATATCTTCGACTAAAGCTGCTCTTCTTTCTTTCATTTTAGAAATTAGCTTTATTTGTCACATGTACGTCAAAACATATAGTGAAATGTATTGTTTGCATCAAATCAAATCAATGAGGATGTGCTGAGGGCAAACAGCAAGTGTCACCAAGTTTCCAGTGCCATCGTGGCATTCCCACAACTCACTAACCCGTAAGTCTTCCAAATGTGGGAGGAAACCAGAAAACCCAGAGGAAATGCACATGGTTACACGAAGAACATACAAGCTCCTTAAAAGCAGCGGCAGGAACTGAACCCTAATCTAACTGGTGGTGTTCTAATAATGTTAAGTAAACCATTACGCTATCATGCTTCCTACAATGTTTTAGAAGAAACATTGTTGATCAAATTAAATAGTGGAAGTTTTCATCTATAAGTCAAGCATATTTCTCAAGGTACTAGACAACCAGCCCAAAATCAGTAACAGAAACAAAATTAAAATTTCTTTCTGAACCACCACGGTCATGTTTGTCCTAAATTCCAATGACATACACAGAGCAGTTAATCCAAACTACTGCCCTTGACCGAAACTCGCCTTCCATTGTCTGTGTCTCACCTTGACTGTGCCCAGTGACCATGGTAGCATAATGATTATCACAATGAGATTACGATGTTGGGCGTTCCAGAGTTTAGAGTTGAATTCCAGCATTGGCCTTCCACCATTGAAAAATGATCAGCTCATCAGATAGTTCTCCAGCCATAGTCTGCTCTTACAGAGAGGGTACTAGCTACTGTGAATCCTAACCTCAAAGCTTCAGGGATAAAAATGGAAAACATTGACAATTCAAGCTTGAAATGAAGTAATTTGTGCAGAGATTGATTTGTGGAAGCATCTCCATTAATAATAAATGCATTTACTTCATGCTATGGAAAGCCCAGATATATATCAAGCACAACAACAGGAACGCTAGGCTACACTGAGAAGAGCATAAACATAAGAGATTCTGCAGAAACTGGAAATCCAGAGCAACACAAAGTTACTGCAGGAACTCAGCAGATCAGGCAGTACGTATGGAAATGAATAAACAGTCAATGTTTTCATCAGGACCTTTCATCAGCATGTTCAGTTCAAGGAACTGAGAGTAAGTATCTCAGAATCATTCTCATCTGCATCAGACAATAAATTCTACTTTTTTAACTTAATGGTTTCTATTTGTCATTTCTTCCACGGTGACTGAAATTTCCAATGCCTGATGTAGGGACACCACAATATCACAACTCCAACCTTGCATTGTTCCAAATAAACATAGCAGGCATTCTAATGAAATGATGATAAAGTGCTGCATAGTTAGAAGTGTTGTCCTACACAAGAGCTATCAATTATTGAGAAAATCGGGTTGTAGTGGATCCCAAGGGAGGGAATTTATAGAATGCCTATGAAATGGCTTTTTAGACTCACTTGTGGTTGAGCCCACTAGGAGAAAGGCAATTTAGAACTGGGTGTTCTGTGATGAACCATATTTGATTAGGAAGTAAAGAAACCCTCAGGAAGCAGTGTTCATACTATGATAGAAATCACCCTGCAGTTTGAGAGGGAGAAGATAAAGTCAGATGTATCAGTATCATGGTGGAGTAAAGGGAATTACGGAGGCATGAGAGAGGAGTTGACCAAACTTGGTTGGAAGGGGACGCTAGAAGGGATAATGGCAGAATAACAATGTCTGGATAGATACATTCCGAAGATGAAGAAGTTTTAAAAAAGGAGGATGAGGCAACCGTAGCTGACAAAGGAAGTGAAAGACAGCGTAAACATTAAAGAGAAGGCATATAATATCACAAAAATTAGTGGGAACGTTGAGGATTTAGAAGCTTTTAAAAACCAATAGGCAAAATAGACAAAGGAGAGTCAGTGGTTGTTCTTTACTTGGATTTTCAGAAGGCCTTTGACAAGGTGCTTAACAAGATAAGAGCTGTGGTTTACAGGAAATATACTAATATGAATAAAAGAGGCTTTTTCTGTTTGGCTGTTGATGGCTAGTGGTGTTCCTCAGAGTTCGGTGTTGGGACAGCTTCCTTTCATATAACTCAGATGACTGAATTAATTACTTTGTAGCCAAGTTTGCAGACAATACAAGGATGTGCAGGGGCAGGTAGTGTTGAGGAAACAGGGGGTCTACAGAAGGACTTGGACAGATTGGGAGAATGGGCAAAGGAGCAGCAGATGTTATATAGTGTAGGGCAGTACATAGTCATGCATTTGGGTAGAAGGAATAAAGGCAAGGACTATTTTCTAAACGAGGAGAAAATTCAAAAATCAAAGCTGCAAAGGGAATTGGGAGTCCTTGTGCAGGATTCCCTAAAGGTTAACTTACAGATTTAGTTGCTGGTAAGGAAGGCAAATGCAACGTTAGCATTCGTTTTGAGAGGACTAGAATATAAGAACAAGGATGTAATGCTAAGTCTTTAATAGGCATTGCTCAGCCTGTACTTGGAGTATTGTAGCAGTTTTGAGTCCCTTATCTAAGAAAAGGATGTGCTGGCATTGGAGAGGATACAGAGGAGGTTAATGAGAATGATTGCAGGGAATGAATGTGTTAGCATATGAGGAGCATTTGAGTCTCCGGGCTTGTGTGCACTGGAGTTTAGAAGAATGAAGCAGATCTCATTGAAAGTTACAGAATGGGTGAAAGGCCTGGATAAAGTGAACATGGAGAACATGTTTTCAATAGTGTGAGAGCCTAGGACCAGAGGGGACAGCCTCAGAATGTCCATTTAAAACAGAGATGAAGAGGAATTTCTTTAGCCAGAGGGTAGTGAATGTGTGGAATTCATTATCACAGACACCTGTGGAAGCCAAATCACTGAATATACTTGAAGGGGAAATACATGTTCTTGATTAGTCAGGGCATCAAATGTGACGGGAAGATGGCAGGAAAATGAGGTTGAGAGGAGTAAATAAATCAGCCATGATGGAATTGTGAAGCAATTCTTCTTGTATGTATTGTGACCCTAGGTCTTATGGTGTAATATTGTGATTGAAAATATTTATCACTCAATGAAGATCAATAACATCATTAAGTCAAATAACTTAGTCATTCTCTCTGTGCCCTGTGCTGACTGTAGAACCTTTCACATTGAAAATACGAGAAATCTTTTTTTTAATTTCCATTTAACGGCATTATTTAGTTTATCTATGTAGTACTGAATTGTATCTCTTAATACTTACATTAATATATTTGCTTGAAATTTCAAGAATTTCTTTAAAGATAAAAAAGGAAATAAAAATGGAGGGCTATGTGGAAGGAAAGGATTAGATTGATCTTGGAGTGGGTTTTTTGAGTCAGCACAATGCCATGGGCCAAGGGCCTGAACTATGTTCTGTTCTCTGTCTTATGTTTCATGTTAATCGAATTCAAATTGCACTTTCCCAGAAGTTATCTATAGAAGGATAGATCAAGTTCAATGCTGACTGGCAACTCCTGTGATGCTACTGGTGCCAAATTGTATCGGTCTCTGCTGTTGCTTTGGGTTCAGAGGTGCATACTACATGGACAACAGCTTGCTCTCCATACTGTACTGCCCTGGCTTGCTTATCTAGACAACTGTCATGCAACATCCATGGTTGACTCTGACTGATGGAGGCCTCACAATAAATCAGGTGCACAAAATAGCCTTAAAGAAAATGAACATTGACTTCTCAAACTTCCGCTCATGCCCCACCTCCCCTTTGTACCCCATCCATTATTTATTTATATACACACATTCTTTTTCTCTCACTCCTTTTTCTCCCTCTGTCCCCCTCACTATACCCCTTGCCCATCCTCTGGGTTTCCCCCCTCCCCCTTTTCTTTATCCCTAGGCCTCCTGTCCAATGATCCTCTCATATCCCTTTTGCCAATCACCTGTCCAGCTCTTGGCTCCATCCCTCCCCCTCCTGTCTTCTCCTGTCATTTCGGATCTCTCCCTCCCCCTCCCACTTTCAAATCTCTTACTAGCTCTTCCTTCAGTTAGTCCTGACGAAGGGTCTCGGCCTGAAACATTGACTGTACCCCTTCCTAGAGATGCTGCCTGGCCTGCTGCGTTCACCAGCAACTTTTATATGTGTTGCTTGAAATTCCAGCATCTGCAGATTTCTCGTGTTTGCGAAAGAAAAAGATTTCTTTCTTGTCTTTGATTTTATCCTGATGTAGTAACATGCTTTTATACTGGAGCTGCCAACTTGGACTGCAGCTATTCAGGAATGTTGCCATTGTCATCAAAGAAAATTAAATGCTGAGCTTCCCCGTAAAGCCAAAAGTGCCCACATCCCATATATGAATAAATAATAAATTTTTCCACCCTTTTGCATTTACATTTCCTTATAATGCCTCGTTATGATCCACTTTGCCCCATTAACATATTCAAGTCACACACATCGATATATTTAAAATCACAAAGTGTCTTTAAGTCATGTCATTCATGGCAACATAGCATTCATGGTAACGTAGTTGTTGGGATCAGTGGGACACTTTACAGCTCCGGCAATTGGGGTCAATTCCCACTATTGCTTGCAAGGAATTTTTACGTTGTCCCCGTGACCATGTGAATTTCCTCCCACATTCCAGAGAACCTTAACTTCCGTCTTGATTTATTTGTGGTTCTTTGTTCTTTATTGTTGTTGAATGCTGTTTTTCTTTGTTGCACGTTGATTCATAATCCTTGACCCTTGGTTCTGAGAATGTATGCCATTGAAAGGAATAGGAATGGCTTTAAGTTAATGTCTCATCTCAAAGGCAATGCATGCAACAGTGTAAAATGTGTCAGAATCCTGGTGTGATGTTTGAACACGCATCCTTTTCCCCTAAAAACAATGAAGTTGCCACTGAGCCTAGGCTGGTAGGTATTTTATACACAAGTGATTTTGCAGATGGTGGAAATCCTGAGCAATGCACATACAAAATGCTGAAGGATCTCGGCTAGTTAGGCAGCATTTATGGAGAGGAATAAGCAGTCTATGGAGCCCAGCCTTGATGATGTGTCTCAACCCAAAAAGTTGACTCTATTCATCTCCATAGATGCTGCCTGACCTGCTGAGTTCCTCCAGTATTTTGTGTCTGGTAGGTATTTGATTAGACTGACACCATATCCTATATATAACAAAACAACAGAATTTCTGCAGTATGTTCACATTTACAAGCCTACTGAGGATTTCTAATACTGTTATGGATTTAAGAGAAAAATAGCACCAATAACCAACACAGAGCACATTTATATTTTCACCACGATTCCAAATGACTTAATTTTTTTTTTGAATTTGCAAGCTGCTTTCTTCTTGGCTGCTGTTTCAGATTTTTTATTTAAACAGTAGATTTCTCCACATTGCCACTGACCATTGACATTTTGTATTTCAGACTTCTCACAGTAAAACTGCTGAGATGTTCATTTTTAGTTGCAAGTAGATTTATACGGAAAGTATATGGTGTATTGTTGTTACTATGGTTATGCTGCCTCTACATCGCAAGCAAGATGACCTGCCACACGTTTACCCTTAAACTCTCCCTGCTGTTTTTGATCAATATCAATCTCAGTTCATGCAGGTGCCATGAAAATTGTTGCCCCTTCACATGAAAAATATACATTCTTTACCAAATGATCTTGGGTAATACCAGCAGCAATTTGCTCTCTTTGAATAATACTCTGATTGCAGGCAAGTCTTCAAATTTGTGACGATGCCTCAAAAAGGCAGCAAGCATCATTAAGGAACCCCCTATAACCTTTGATGCCTTATGAATCAAGACCCTATTGACCTCCACTTTCAATATGCCCAATTACTTGGCTTGACAGCTGTCTGTGGCAATGAATTCCACATATCCACCAACCTCTTGCTAAAGTAATTCCTTTCATCTCTGTTCTAAAGTGTTACCCATCTGTTTTAGGGCTATGCCCTCGGATCCTAGAACCCCCGCTGTAGGTAATATCCTCTCCATGCCCAATCTGTTGAAGCCTATCAATATTTGATAAATTTCAATAAGATTCCCCCACCTATTCTTCTGAACTCCAGCAGGTACAGGCCCAGAGCAATTAAATGCTCCTCAGACATTAACCCTGTCAATCCCGGGATCATTCTGAAGAACCTCCTCTGGACACTCCCCAATGCCAGCAGATTTTTTCTTAAATAAGCAGACCAAAATTGCTCACAGTACTCCAAGCACAGTCTGACCAATGACTGCTAAAGCCTCTGCATTACATCGTTGTGTGCATATTCTAGTCTTCTCAAATAATTCCATCTTTACTTTTGGTTGTAAATGATGTGGAGGTTTCACTGGGACATAATCCGTGTGACTGGCATCTTGCCACTTAATGTGAAGTATTCTGCACAGGCAGGTCATTTGGTTGTGATTGAGCTGCCTGGCATGTCTGCAGTCCACTGTCCATGTCTAGTGAGTATGGAGTTAAGTGGGTATGACAACAGCTCATCTTGGTTTGTAGGCTGATTTCACTTAATTCCAAACACTGAGCTAAGCAAACCCTAACACACTATTGCAAAGTAATACTAGATAAACAGGAGAACTGGGAAAATTCCCCCATGAGTTTTGTTCTAAGAACTCAATCAACTCTTGAAGATTTTCTTGCACGAGGTGCTAAATTGGAATTGATATCAGCACTTGCCTTCAAGTTAAACTGTCCATTCCGCATCAATGAAAATCCATTTTAAAGTCAGCACATGTTTCACCAGCCTTTCAAATGCATTATGTCAAAAAAATAATTGTCTCATGAAGAAAATTAGAAACGCCGAATGATAATTCCAATCAGAAATGAAGATCTGTTAAAAAATTAAACACTCCACTTCAAATAAAATTCTTCAAAACGTTAATGCCAAAATTAACCAGTTCATCAAATTGATTGAGTAAATTACACTGTTCTTTCAGGTGCTGACTCTTATGTAAGTGATCTGCAGTGACACATGCCACAGCGTTTTTATGGGGTTTTAATCTTCCTTTGATCCATAAGAATAATTTAATCATATATTTGCACATAAAATTAATATTGGTAGAGAAATGCCAAATAATTAAATGGTGGCAATTGAAGATAATTGGCAGAACTACCTGCAAAAATTGAAGAATTATTACAAATATATTGTGTGTTTATAAACTTGAATGAGTGTTCAGGGGAACAGGGTGGTTAAACAAGATTCAACAGTAACATTCAAAAAGGAAATTAATATATATATGAGAAATTCTGCAGATGCTGGAAATACAAAGCAACACACACAAAATGCTGCAGGAGCTCAGCAGGTCAGGCAGCATCCATGGAAATGAATAAACAGTCAAATTCCTGATGAAAGGCCTTGGCCAGAAAGGTTGACTGTCTAGTTCCATTGGAATAATGAGCTGGTGGATTGAGATACTATTGACAAATTAGCATTAAAACACATCACAGATACACAGTGGCCACTTTTTTAGATACCTCCTGTACCTAATAAAGTGGCCATGGAATGTATGTTCATGTTCATGGAGTCAGTGGGCCAGTGAAGGAGTGGAGCTTTGAGGCTTTGACTCGAGAGGCTTCGACGAGAAGAGGCGGAGGACAAGCTTGTTCCCAGTTAGTTTTTAAAATGTTGCCTGAGATGGTGATGTGCCTCTCATGTGAGATGTGGCAGTCTTGGGGGAACTCCCCTCTCCCGCAGAGTCACATCTGTCAGAAGTGCATACAGCTGGGCAATCTGGAAGACCGTGTAAGGAATCTGGAGCAGCAGCTGGATGACCTTCGACTCATAAGGGAGAATGAGGCAGTCATAGATGAGAGCTACTGGGAGGTAGTCACACCTACGCTGTCGGAAGCAGGTCGTTGGGTGACAGTCCGAGGGGGGAAAGTGAAGGTGAGCAGACAGGTAGTGCAGAGCACCCCTGTAGCCATTCCCCTGAATAATAAGTTTACCGTCCTGGATACTGTTGGCGGGGATGACCGACCAGGTGTGAGCCACGGTGGCAGGGCCTCCGGCACTGGGTCTGACCCTGTGGTGCAGAAGGGTGGGATGGAGAAGAGGAGAGCTGTCGTCATTGGAGACTCTATAGTCAGGGGAGCAGACAGGAGATTTTGTGGACGTGAGAAGGACACCCGCATGGTTTGTTGCCTCCCAGGTGCCAGGGTCCGGGATGTCTCTGACCGGGTGCACGACATCCTGGTACGAGAGGGAAAGCAACCAGAAGTCATGATACATGTTGGGACCAATGACATAGGCAGGAAGAGGGATGGGGTCCTGAAGTGTGAGTTTCGGGAACTAGGCAGAAGGCTGAAGAACAGGACCTCAAGGGTGACGTTCTCAGGATTACTGCCAGTGCTACGTGACAGAGATGGTAAGAATTGGGGGAGATGGCAGTTGAATGCGTGGCTGAGGAGTTGGTGCAGGGAGCAGGGTTTTAGATTTTTAGATCATTGGGATCTCTTCTGGGGAAGGTAGGACCTGTACAGATTGGATAGGTTGCACCTGAACTCGAGGGGGAGCAATATCCTTGCAGGTAGGTTTGCTAGCGTGGTTCGGGAGGGTTTAAACTAATTTGCGAGGGGGATGGGACCCAGAGTGATAGAGCAGTGAAAGAACTGCATGGAGTAAAGCCAGATCTAACATACAGAGAGGCTTTGAGGAAAGAGAAGCAGAATAAACGGTGTAAAGACAGTAAGGTAGAAGGGCTGAAATGTGTGTACCTCAATGCAAGAAGCATCAGGAACAAGGGTGATGAACTGAGAGCTTGGATACATACATGGAATTATGTTGTAGTGGCCATTACAGAGACTTGGCAGGCACCAGGGCAGGAATGGATTCTCAATATTCCTGGATTTCAGTGCTTTAAAAGGGATAGGGAGGGTGGAAAAAGGGGAGGAGGGGTGGCATTACTGATCAGGGATACTATTACAGCTACAGAAAGGGCGGGTAATATAGCAGGATCCTCTTTTGAGTCAATATGGGTGGAAGTCAGGAACAGGAAGGGAGCAGTTACTCTATTGGGGGTATTCTAAAGGCCCCCTGGTAGCAGCAGAGATACAGGGGAGCAGATTGGGAGGCAGATTTTGGAAAGGTGCAAAAATAACAGGGTTGTTATCATGGGTGACTTTAACTTCCCTAATATTGATTGGCACCTGATTAGATCCAAGGGTTTAGATGGGGCAGAGTTTGTTAAGTGTGTCCAGGATGGATTCCTGTCACAGTATGTGGACAGGCCGACCAGGGGGAATGCCATCTAGTACTAGGTAATGAACTGGGTCAGGTCACAGATCTCTCAGTGGGTGAGCATCTGGGGGACAATGACCACTGCTCCCTGGCCTTTAGCATTATCATGGAAAAGGATAGAATCAGAGAGCACAGGAAAATTTTTAATTGGGGAAAGGCAAATTATGAGGCCATAAGGCTAGAACTTGCGTGTGTGAATTGGGATGATGTGTTTGCAGGGAAATGTACTATGGACATACGGTCAACGTTTAGAGATCTGTTGCAGGATGTTAGGGATAAATTTGTCCCAGTGAGGAAGATAAAGAATGGTAGGGTGAAGGAACCATGGGTGACAAGTGAGGTGGGAAATCTAGTCAGGTGGAAGAAGGCAGCATACATGAGGTTTAGGAAGCAAGGATCAGATGGGTCTATTGAGAAATATAGGGAAGCAAGAAAGGAGCTTAAGAAGGGGCTGAGAAGAGCAAGAAGGGGGCATGAGAAGGCCTTGGTGAGTAGGGTAAAGGAAAACCCCAAGGCATTCTTCAATTATGTGAAGAAAAAAAGGATGACAGGAGTGAAGGTAGGACCGATTAGAGATAAAGGTGGGAAGATGTGCCTGGAGGCTGTGGAAGTGAGCGAGGTCCTCAATGAATACTTCTCTTCGGTATTCACCAATGAGAGGGAACTTGATGATGGTGAGGACAATATGAGTGAGGTTGATGTTCTGGAGCATGCTGATATTAAGGGAGAGGAGGTGTTGGAGTTGTTAAAATACATTAAGACAGATAAGTCCCCGGGACCTGACGGAATATTCCCCAGGCTGCTCCATGAGGCGAGAGAAGCGATTGCTGAGCCTCTGGCTAGGATCTTTATGTCCTCGTTGTCCACGGGAATGGTACCGGAGGATTGGAGGGAGGCGAATGTTGTCCCCTTGTTCAAAAAAGGTTGTAGGGGTAGTCCGGGTAATTATAGACCAGTGAGCCTTACGTCTGTGGTGGGAAAGCTGTTGGAAAAGATTGTTAGAGATAGGATCTATAGACATTTAGAGAATCATGGTCTGATCAGGGACAGTCAGCATGGCTTTGTGAAGGGCAGATCGTGTCTAACAAGCCTGATAGAGTTCTTTGAGGAGGTGACCAGGCATATAGATGAGGGTAGTGCAGTGGATGTGATCTATATGGATTTTAGTAAGGCATTTGACAAGGTTCCACATGGTAGGCTTATTCAGAAAGTTAGAAGGCATGGGATCCAGGGAAGTTTGGCCAGGTGGATTCAGAACTGGCTTGCCTGCAGAAGGCAGAGGGTGGTGGTGGAGGGAGTACATTCAGATTGGAGGATTGTGACTAGTGGTGTCCCACAAGGATCTGTTCTGGGACCTCTACTTTTCGTGATTTTTATTAACGACCTGGATGTGGGGGTAGAAGGGTGGGTTGGCAAGTTTGCAGATGACACAAAGGTTGGTGGTGTTGTAGATAGTGTAGAGGATTGTCAAAGATTGCAGAGAGACATTGATAGGATGCAGAAGTGGGCTGAGAAGTGGCAGATGGAGTTCAATCTGGAGAAGTGTGAGGTGGTACACTTTGGAAGGACAAACTCCAAGGCAGAGTACAAAGCAAATGGCAGGATACTTGGTAGTGTGGAGGAGCAGAGGGATCTTGGGGTACATGTCCACAGATCCCTGAAAGTTGCCTCACAGGTGGATAGGGTAGTTAAGAAAGCTTATGGGGTGTTAGCTTTCATAAGTCGAGGGATAGAGTTTAAGATTTGCAATGTAATGATGCAGCTCTATAAAACTCTGGTTAGGCCACACTTGGAGTACTGTGTCCAGTTCTGGTCACCTCACTATAGGAAGGATGTGGAAGCATTGGAAAGGGTACAGAGGAGGTTTACCAGGATGCTGCCTGGTTTAGAAAGTATGCATTATGATCAGAGATTAAGGGAGCTAGGGTTTTACTCTTTGGAGAGAAGGAGGATGAGAGGAGACATGATAGAGGTGTACAAGATAATAAGAGGAATAGATAGAGTGGATAGCCAGCGCCTCTTCCCCAGGGCACCACTGCTCCATACAAGGGGAAATGGCTTTAAGGTAAGGGGTGGGAAGTTCAAGGGGGATATTAGAGGAAGGTTTTTTTACTCAGAGAGTGGTTGGTGCGTGGAATGCACTACCTGAGTCAGTGGTGGAGGCAGATACACTAGTGAAGTTTAAGAGACTACTAGACAGGTATATGGAGAAATTTAAGGTGGGGTTTATATGGGAGGCAGGGTTTGAGAGTCGGCACAACATTGTGGGCCGAAGGGCCTGTACTGTGCTGTACTATTCTATGTTCTATGTTCTATCTTCTGCTGCTGTAGCCCATCCACTTCAATGTTCGATGTGTTGTATGATCAGATATGCTCTCCTACACACCACTGTTGTACCATGTGGTTATTTGAGGCACTGTCACCTGCAGTGAACCCATGTACATTATCAAACTATTTTTCCCTCTTTTTGTGCTACATATTTAATTTCATTTTATATATACAGTACAGTACTATGCAAAAGTTTTAGACACATATGTATATCAAGGGTGCCTATGTCTTTTGCACAGTACACTAGTAATTTTATGTATTGCAGTATACTGTTCCAGCAAAAAGAAACTAATTTCATGACAGAAGTGAGTGATGATAAACCTGATTCTGATATAGGTCTCTATTGTGGACTGAGAGTGGGAAGGAGCAGGGAGAGGGGGATCACGGTTGGAAAAGGGGAAAGGAGAGGAGAGGAAACAGGAGGCACTCGAGGCACATTCTGTAATGATTCATAAACTAATTGCTTGGAATCAAATTACCTTGCCTGGTATCTCGGGGCTGGATGAGTCAGCACCAGCAACACCCCCTGTCCCCGGCACTCCTTCTCTGCCACCTATCCCACACACTTCCCATGGCGCTCCACCCTCGCCATTCGCAGTATCTCTTGCTCCCGCCAGACTTACAAACCCACTCTCCGTTCCATGATGGCAAATACAGTACTGTGCAAAAAGTCTTAGGTACCCTAGCACTATATATGTGGCAATTGTAATTTATAGTATTTTTATTATTATGTATTACAAGTGGCCAAGTGGTTAAGGCATCGGTCTAGTGATCTGAAGGTCACTAGTTCGAGCCTCAGCTGAGGTAACGTGTTGTGTCCTTGAGCAAGGCACTTAACCACGCATTGCTCTGCGACGACACTGGTGCCAAGCTGTGTTGGCTCTAGTGCCCTTCCCTTGGACAACATCGGTGGCGTGGAGAGGGGAGACTTGCAGCATGGGCAACTGCCGGTCTTCCATACAACCTTGCCCAGGCCTGCGCCCTGGAAACTTTCCAAGGCGCAAATCCATGGTCTCATGAGACTAATGGATGCCTATATTGCAATGTACTGCTGGTGTAAGACAACAAATTTCATTACATATTCCAGAGATATTAAAACTGATTCTGATTCCTGTCAGCTTGTACCAGTCTGGGTTATTCTCCTCTGACCTCTCTGATTAACAATGTATTTTCAAAGTACATATAATGTATGTCACCATATACATCACTGAGATTCATTTTTTCTTGCAGGCATTCACAGTAAATACAAGAAACGCAATAGGATCAATGAAAGACCGCACCCAACAGGAGGGGCAAACAACCAATGTGCAAAAGACAACAAACTGAAAATACAAAAATGGAGTAATAAAAGTAAATAAATAAATATTGAGAATGTGAGATAGAGTCCTTGATAGTGAGTCCATAGGTTGTGGGAACAGTTCATTGTTAGGGTGAGTGAGGTTATCCCCACTGGTTCAAGATCCTGATGTAGAGGGATAGTAAGTGTTCTTCAACCTGGTGGTGTGCGTCCTGAGGCTCCTGTACCTTTTTCCTGACGGCAGCAGGGAAAAGAGAGCATTGGCACAGAACTGCCACTCACTGGATATATTTTGGGTTTTTTTTTCCGACATTCCCTATAAACTCTAGAGCTGTTGTGCATGAAAATCTCAGGAGATCAGTAGATTTTGAGCAATTCAAACCACCCTGTCTGGCACTAGCAATCATTCCGCAGTCAAAATCACTTAGATCAAATTTCTTCCCCTTTCTGATGATTGATCTGAACAACAGCTGAATCTCCTGACCATGCCTGCACGCTTTTACGCATCGATTGGCTGCTTAGATATTTGCATTAACGAGCAGGTGTATAGGTGCACCTAATAAAGTGGCCACAGATTGTACACCAATTCCTCACCATAGTGCCACACATTGGCGGAGACTCTATACCAACTAGGTATGGATTCTTAGCATATTTTCTGCTGGAGCTCTCTCCATAACAAAACTGCCAAAGGCAATTTCAGAAAATTCAGAAATAGCTTAATTTAACATCGCTAGATAATCCAAAGCTTCTATGTCCTTGTATTATACCATCTATTTCAAATCATTAAATTCATTGTCTTATCGCACAGGCGCTGCATTTTAAAATGCATACACGCACAAAACAGAATTGCATTTGATTACACAGTGTCAGTTAAACCTATAATACAAATCAATAATCTCCTCTAGGCATATTGTTTAAACTGGATAATGACCAATTAAATTATTAGTAAATATCCTGAAGGAATTCTTAGTCGGTGATCCGATTTGTTATATTGTATAATAGAAGACCCTGTCAAAGTTAAATTGGAAAGATGCATGTTGTTCATGGTTTTCCATTTAAAATGTGCAGATAAGCCAAAAACCAAGTGAACAACTTTTCTCTCTGTTGTGATTTCATTCTGGGTTGGCATATGCCTTGGAAAGTAGATCCTCTGTCATGAATGATCATTATACTGAACAAGATGGTTCTGCTAGACATAAATTAATCAGCTAAAGTGTTGTATTCAATTCTGGTCACCACACATTTGCAAAAATGTTAAAGACTTGGAATGGCTGCAGAGAAACATCAGTATTAGAAACAGGTTTAATATCACTGGCGTATGTCGTGAAATTTGCTGTTTGTGTGGCATCAGTACGTTGCAATACATAATAATAACTGTGGATTACAGTAATTACATATATATTAAATAGTTAAATTAAATAATTAGTTCAAAAATAGTATTGGGTTCAATGCCCATTCAGAAATTCAATGGCAGGGGGAAGAAGATGTTCGTAAAATGTTGAGTGTGTGCCTTCAGGCTCCTGTACCTCCTTCCTGATAGCAATGAGAAGAGGGCATGGCCTCAATGATAGGGGTCCTTAATGATGGATACTGCTTTGCATTACTCCTGAAGATGTTCAGGATGCTACTGAGGCTAGTGTCTATGATGGATCTGACTGAATTCACAAATTTCTGCAGCTTCTTTTGGTCCTGTGCAGTAGTTTCCCCCACCATCCCATACCAGACAGAGGTACAGCCAATTAAAAGGCTTTCCATGGTATATTTTCAGAAATTTGTGAGTACCTTTGGTGACATACTAGATCTCCTCAAACTCCAAAGGAAATTTAGCTGCTGTCATGCCTTCTCATAGCTCCTTCAATATGTCGGGCACGGGATAGGTCCTCAGAGATGTTGATACATTACAAAAATATGGCTCAGATAAACGTTCTCTCTTCTCTCTCCTCACTTCGGGCAGAAGATACCAAAGCCGAAAGCACAATCCCCCGTGCTCTATTCCAATTTGAGAGAGCTTCTATCCCACTGTTATAAACCAATTGGACAGTCCTCTAGAATGGTAAGATGAAATCTTGATCTCACAGTCTGACTCATAATGGTTTTGCACTTTATTGTCTACTTGTAGTGCATATTCTCCTTAGCTGTAATGCACGATTCTGCATTTTGTTATTGATTTGGCCTGTGCTACCTCAGAGTATTGTTGTACTTTCTGAATGGTTCATGAACTGATGAGCACTACCTCAACACCTTACTCTTTAGTTATTTATTGTTAGTATTTCTTACTGTAGCTTACAATAATGTTTTAATATATTCCATTGTACTGCTGCTGCAGAACAACAAATTTCATAACATATGAGACATAGGAGCAGAATTGGGGAATCCCATCATGACTTTTTTTTTGCTTGTTTTGAGCAGTTTGATCGGGGCAATCAATATGCACTGTGGTGCCTTGGCAAAGAATAATCCTGGGCCTGCATTAGCTAGTGGCGTAGCACTAATTTGAATACTACTGTTTTGATATTTGATATTCTAAGTGTTGTTCACTCGCTTTTTGCCATTTACACAATTTGTTCCTTTTTGTTCATGCGTTGGGTGTTTGATGTTTTCTTGAATGGGTTCCACGGTATTTTGTTTTCTCGTGGCTGCCCATGGGAGAACGAATCTCAGAGTTATATTCTGTATACATACTTTAATGATAAATGTACTTTGAATCTTTGAACCGCAATCCCATTCTCTCCATATCCTGTAAGACAAGAAGACATTGGAGCAGAAGAGTCAGTGAGAATAAACCTGATTCTGATTCTGATTTTGATTAAATGATCTGTATAGTCATTATTCTACTTAAGTTTTCCCTTGTACCTTGCTACATGAGACAACAATAAACCAATAAACCAATTTACCAATTTATAATTTGCCAATTTACATTTGTACTGGGAGTCCAGGGAATCTCAGATTGGTCAGAATGGATCAAGGAAAATTGGTGACACAGCGGTACAGCTGATAGAGTTGCTGCCTCACAGTGCCAGAGATGTGGGTTCAATCCTGACTCATGGTGCTGACCACATGGAGTCTTCATATTCTACATCATCGTGGCTATCCCTCGAGGTCGAGGATGATGGTCTTCATTCTGTTGATCTACTTATGGGCTCTCAAGTGGCTTATGAGTCCAATCTTGGCTTTGAAAGTTCTTCCGCATTCAGGACAGGTAGGTCCAGATGGCAGATCGGGCTTTGGTTGTTGTTGCCTCTCTTTCCATTTTCTTCTCTTTTCTTCTGATTCTGCACATCTGTTGGCTTCAAAAGTTGCTGTTCCTTCTCGGATGATGGCTTGCCTGAGTTTCCTGTCCTTGTCATTGGTTTCCCAATTGTTGATGTCCATGTTACATTTCTTCATGTTGGCTTTTAAAATGTCTTTGAATCTCTTCTGTTGTCCGCTTCTTTTACGTTTGCCTTCTTTAAGCTGGGAGTAGAAGATTTGTTTCAGCAGACGTTTGTCTTTCATCCAAACAACATGACCGCTCCATCTTAGTTGGTTCTTGATGATGTAGGCTTCAATGCTCATTGTTTTTGCTTCATTTAGCACGCTGACGTTGGTTCTTCTATCTTCCCAGCTGATATTTAAGATGTTTCGAAGACAGCGTTGATGGAACTTTTCAAGTGCCTTCAGATGTCATTGGTATGTTGTCCAGGTTTTTGATGCATACAGGAGCGTTGGGATTACCACTGCTTTGTACACTAACATTTTGGTGTCTGTTCGTATGTCACAATCATGAAAGATTCTTGTTCGGAGATGTCCAAAAGCTGTTCCAGCGCATTTAAGATGATGTTGGATCTCGTCATTAAGGTCAACATTGGAGGAGAGGTGACTTCCAAGATATGGAAAGTGGTCCACATTTTCCAAGGTTGTTTCGCCAAGTTGAAATGATGGTTCTATCTGATTTGTCTCAATTGGTGACAGTTGATAGATAATCTGAGTCTTCTTGGAATTGATGGTAAGTCAAGTTTCGCGTATGCACGGTTGAATGCTGTCAGAATCTGTTATAGGTGGTTTTCTGAAAGAGCTGCAACACTGTTGTCATCTGTGTATTGGCATTCAATGAGGGAACTCATGGATGTCTTCGTTTTGGATTTGAGACACGCAAGATTGAGAAGTCTGCCATCTGTTCTGTAGACAATTTCGATTCCTGGGGGTAGGTCCACCTTGATAATATGGATGATTGTCGCAATGAAGATGGTGAACAAAGTTGGGGCAATCACGCATCCCTGTTTTACTCCTGATCTAACTTGAAAAGGCTCACAGTTACTGTTGCTGACCATGGCTGTGGCAAGCATGCCATCGTGGAGGAGTCTCAGGATTTGAATGTACTTTTCAGGGCATCCATAGGTGGATAGGACATCCCGTAGGAGTTCCCTTGATACCGAGTCAAAGGCTTTGGTGATGTCGATGAATGCCAAGTACAAAGGTTAAAGTTGTTCACGACATTTTTCTTGTAGTTGTAGCATTGTGAAGATCATGTCGATTGCTCCATGTGATGGTCTAAAACCGGCTT
Source organism: Mobula hypostoma (assembly GCF_963921235.1). Classification (NCBI taxonomy): domain Eukaryota; kingdom Metazoa; phylum Chordata; class Chondrichthyes; order Myliobatiformes; family Myliobatidae; genus Mobula; species Mobula hypostoma. The sequence goes on from NC_086103.1 coordinate 10,683,380, forward strand.
GTGTTTCCGGAAGGATCTTCTCAGCTAAAGGCTTGAGCCAGTTGTTCATGATGCGGGTGAGGATCTTTCCTGCTGTTGCTAACAGGGAAATTCCATGATAATTTCTGCATTCGGTACATGGATCCCACGATAATTTCGCATTCGGTACATGGATTTCCTCCGTTGCTCTAGTTTCCTCCAACGTCACAAAGATATGCAGATTCCTCAAGATTCAAGATTGTTTAATGTCAGTTTCAGTACACAAATGCAAAGGTAAAGTACAAAAAAACACACACTCAATAAGGTAAAGAACACAATAATAATAAATAAATCTAAATACTTAAGATAAGCAAATAACTATGAATATAAATACTAAAGATTACTTATATACATAGATATTATATACATAGATAGTCCATAAAGTGACTCTCGGCTCAGCATTGTCAGTACATAAAGTGACTGACAGGAAATGATCAAGTAGTGTAGGTGGCGGGTGTGGTGGGTGGGTTAGCAGGGGGATTCGGGTAGAAGCGTAGCTCTATGTGGATAGCCTTTCAAAGAGCCAGCTGATACTTGATAGGATGAATTGCCTTCCATATCATACAATTAATAATTTTTAAAAAACAACTTAAAGTGATATTTTCAGTATTTTTAATGTTCGTAAATGCCATGAATGTGCAGAAGAACTTCACTCAAAACATATAGGTTAAAAAGTAGCTTTATTTGTACATCAAATATATAGTGAAATGCATCACTTGCGCCAACGCCCAGCACAATCTGAGAACCTCCTGCAGACAGGCTGTGTTTATCACCCTGTTTCTGGTGTCAATTTAGCACGACCATGACCCTAACCGGTACGTCTTTGGATTGTGGGAGGAAACAAGAGCACCAGGAGGAAACCCACGTGGTCACAGAGAGAAAGCACAAACTGCTTACCGTCAGCTGCAGAATTGAACCCTGGTCACTGGTGCCATAACTGCATTATGCTAACTAATGCTACTGTGTCTCTCTAGAACTAAAACTAGAAATAGATATTAATTGATTTGGAAGACGACTGTTTAGTGATCAAGAGTATAACTCACACTCACATACTGCTTCAGCTGAACATATTCAGTTGTATTAGTCATAAAAGGTTATCGGCTCAAATCATTGACCGTTTCTTCCCCTCCTGGCTGATGCTGCCTGACCTGCTGTTCCTCCAGCATCTTGTGTGTTACTCTAGTTGCTTTGTCGTTTAAGAATTTTACCAATTTTATTCCCACAAGAGAATACAGAGGAAGGGAAGATAAGGTGTAAATATCATTATAACCTTGAAATGTACTGAATGATTACTCCAAGAGCGTGGTCAACAGGTTTAGTAGCAACACTCTTAAACCAACTCTAACACGAGGAATTTTGCAGATGCTGGAAATTCAAGCAACACACATAAAAGTTGCTGGTGAACGCAGCAGGCCAGGCAGCATCTCTAGGAAGAGGTACAGTCGACGTTTCAGGCCGAGACCCTTCGTCAGGACTAACTGAAGGAAGAGCTAGTAAGAGATTCAAATCCAGTCAGTCCTGACGAAGGGTCTCGGCCTGAAATGTCAACTGTACCTCTTCCTAGAGATGCTGCCTGGCCTGCTGCGTTCACCAGCAACTTTGATGTGTAACCCAACTCTAATATGATTTTCTAAATGAGAGAATGACAAGGATACTTGCATTGCTTGCACTATGACAGATACTAACAATAGATGAGCTGGGACAGGTGGTGCTGAGGAAGCAGGGAGTCTGTAGAAGAACAGATTGGGAGGATGGGGGAGAAGGTGGCAGATGGAATACAGTATAGGGAAGTGTATGGTCATGCACTTTGGTGGTAGGAATAAAAGCATAAATCTAGAGTCTAAATGGGGAGAAATTTTAAAAACAGAGGTGCAAAGGGACTTGAGGGTTCTCATGAAGGATTCCTAAAGATTAACTTGCAAGGTGAACTAGAGTTAAGAAAGGAAAATGTAATGCACCATTTATTTTGAGAAGACTAGAATATAAAAACAAGGCTGTAACGTTGATTCTTTATAAGGCATTGATCAGACCCCACTTTTACGCTCCTTATCTAAGAAAAGATTGAAGGCATTTGAGAAGATCCAGAGGAGTTTCACGAGAGTAATCTCAGGAGTGAAAGGGTTAATGTATACAGAAGATGGGACGTTATGTAGAAATTGTATAAGATGTTGGTGAAGCCTTATTTGGCATATTGTGTGTAGTTTTGGTCACCTATCCACAAGAAAGATGTAAACAAGAATGAAAGCATGCAGAGAAAACTTACAAGGCTGTTGCTGGGTCTGGAGGACCTGAATTATAAGGAAAGATTGAATAGGTTAGGACTGTATTCCTTAGAACGTAGAAGATTGAGAGGAGATTTGATAGAAGTATACAAAATTATGAGTGGTATAGATAGGGTAAATGCAAGCAGGCTTTTTCCACTGAGTTTGGGTGGGACTACAACCAGAGGTCATAGGTTAAGGGTGAAAGATGAGAAGTTTAAGGGGAACATGAGGGGAAACTTCTTCACTCAGAGGGTTATGAGAGTGTGGAATGAGTTACCAGCACAAGTGATCCAAGTCAGCTGGATTTCAAAGTTTGAGAAGTTTGGAACAGTGCATGGATATAGGGATGTGAGGGCTATGGTCCTGGTGCAGCTCGAAATGGTTTCAGCATGGATTAGATGAGCCAACAGGACTGCTTCTGTGCAGTACTTCTCTATGACTCCAACCAACAATACAAACTTTAAATTAAAGGTCCTTCAACGTAATTGCTGCAGGCGAGCGGGCAGGTGTCCGTGCCAGGAAAAAAGCAAGCCCTAGCCGGCCGGATCTCCCGTCCATTCTGCTCTCCAATGGACACTAAATTGGATGACATCCGACTCCAACGAAATACTCGGCAGGAGTACAGAAACGGACGGAATCCCAGGCGTCACATTTCAGCTGTTTATTTATGTTACAGTTTTTCCCCCAAGCTGTCAGACTATCAACCTACTGCCCTCTACTGTGCCTATTGTCTTATTTATTATTTATTGTAATGCCTGCTCTGTTCTGTGCACTTTATGCAGTCCTGGGTAGGTCTGTAGCCTAGTGTAGTTTTGTGTTGTTTTACGTAGTTCAGTGTAGTTTTTGTATTGTTTCATGTAGCATCATGGTCCTGAAAAACGTTGTCTCATTTTTACTGTGTACTGTACCAGCAGTTATGGTTGAAATGACAATAAAAAGTGACTTGACTTGACTTGACTTGATAAAGTTCTTCAAATCCATCGAAGGACAGGGGAGCCAGTGTCAGCATCCTCATCCTGGCCAAACGCACAGAATGAACGCCTTCAAGTTCTACAGCCTCCACTGACAAGCATCCACATCCTGACACTAGGCACAAATACCATGCTACAAGTTCTGCCACATCACGAAATCACCAGGATAAAAAAAATAAGTACTTTAAGGATACTCTCAGATTCCCCTTGACAAAATTTTAAATTTTTACTGCCTCAAGACAGCCTGGGGCAACTCAAAACAGTGAACGAGCATTTACCATTATGAACATGGAGGCCAACTGCTAGCAGTGGAATAACGATACATCCTTCCCTTCCAATGCCTTCAGTCTTCCTGTGTGAAAGTTGAGTGTAGAACTCTGCGGCCACCTCAGCAGCCAAAGACTTAGAATGGAAGTAAGTTATCCGTGACTAAGAGTCTGAAGGAGAAGAAATGTAGGCAATTTCTTCTATTTCTCCAAGAACAGAGGGAGTTTATCCCATAGCTCTAAAAGGAAACAGATTTGTGAAGACCTGACAATCATCTTGAGGGAAGACACAAACATCAATATGTCAGAAGCTAGTATGGTTCAGTGTGTGAAGAGAGCTGGCTAGAGAAACGTACAGCAGTTTACATCCAACTTATGTAAGTGCTGTTAAACATGATTAAGTCTACAAGTCTGTAAAGTGCTCACTGGAAAGATAAGAATGTGTTGCCATTCATTGGATTAGTGTAGGAGGACAAAATCAGAGAGGGGTTGGATGAAGTGCAGTGGCTAGCGTAATGTCTTACAGTGCCAGCAAACAAGGTTCTAATCTACAGCTGTTTGTAAGGAGTTTGTACACTCTCCCAATGACCAGGTGCTCCAAATGTGTGTATTCAATATTTAAGTAATCTTGTCTGTGTGTATATTCATTGAATTAGTATATTTGCTCATTTAAAGAATTCATTATGGGTTATATGTATAAATACATGAATTGTATACATCACGATACTACCACGTGATATGTGCATGTCTCACTTAAAGAAAACATGAGGTTAGACTCGCATTTCAGATACCCGTGTCTTCCTTTGAATTAGTTTAATGTTTTGAAGTTACAAAACATAATACTCCAGTTTCCTCCAACATCCTAAAGACATATAGGTTAGGGTTAGTAAGTTGTGGGCATACAGAGCATGAGATACAGGAGCAGAATGTGTCCATTTGGCCTATCAAGTCTGTTCCGCCATTTCAACATGGCTGATCCAATTTTCCTCTTAGCCCTAATCTCCTGCCTTCTCCCTGTATCCCTTCATGCCCTGGCCAATCAAGAATCTATCAACGACTGCCTTAAATATACATGAAAAAATTGGTTCCACAGCCGCCTGTGGCAACAAATTCCACAGACTCACCACTTTCTTTTTTTTATTACTAATTTTTTATTGCAACGCCAACAAATTACATTCAATACAACCAGTTGCCAATTACATTTTGACTGTTTATCCCAGCCACCCCCAAACCTTCATCATCATCCCCCCTCTGCCCATCCCTCTCCCCCATCCCTCTCCCCTCCACCAACCAACTGAATAGTAGTGCACGACCAAACACAATCTTAATGTGGACAAATTTGATACCTAACTTAAAAGATCTTTTGTTAAAATAGACTCACAACTTTCTGGCAAAAGAAATTCCTCCTCATCTCCATTCTCAAAGGAAGGACCGTCTATTCTGAGACTGGTCCTGTGATTTTAGACACCCCACCATAGGAAACATCCTCTCCACATCCACTCTATCAAGGCCTTTCACCATTTGATAGGTTTCAGTTACGTTACCCCCTTATTCTTCTGAATTCCAGTGAATACAGGCCCAGAACCATCAAACGCTCTTCATATGACAAGCTGTTTATCCTGGAATCATTCTCATGAACCGCCTTTGAACCCTCTCCAGTTTCAGCACATCCTTGCTGAGATAAGGGGCCCAAAACTGCTCACAATACTCCAAGTGAGGCTTCGCCAGTACTTTATAAAATCTGAACATTACATCTTTGCTTTCATGTTCCAGTCCTCTTGAAATGAATAATAACATCATTCCTCACCACAGACTACTTAATCTTTAGGGAATCCTGCACAGATCCCTTGGCACCTCAGATTTTTGTATTTTTTCTTTATTGAGAAAATAGTCAACTCTTTTATTTCTTCTACCAATCACTGAGGTCAGTTTAACTGGCCTATAGTTTCTGTCCTTCTGCCTCTCTTCCTTCCTGAAGAGTGGAATGACGATTGCAATTTCCCAGTCTTCCAGAACCATTCCAAAATCTAGTGATTATTGAAAGGTCATTACTAATGCCTCCACAATCTCTTTAGCCCACCTTTTTCAGAATGCTGGGGTGCACACAATCTGGTCCAGGTGACTTATCTACCTTCAGACCTTTCGGTTTCCCAAGAACCTTCTCTCTAGCTAATGATAGCTTCACACACTTCGTGACCCCTAGTATCTCAAAATCCCACCACACTGCTAATGTCTTCCAGAGAGAAGGCTGATCCAAAGTACTTATTCAGTTCGTCTGCGATTTCCTTGTCCCCCATTATCACCACTCTAGCTTTGGTTTCCAGTAGTTTGGCATCCTCTTTTACACTTTATGTATCTGAAGAAATTTTTGGTATCCGTAGAGCATAGAGCATAGAAAACCTACCCACAATACAGGCCCTTCGGCCCACGATGCTGGGCTGAAAATGTACTTCCTTTAGAAATAACCTGGTGTTAAACATAACCCTCTATTTTTCTAAGCTCCATGTATCTATCCAAGAGACTCTTAAAAGACCGTATTGTATCCACCTGCACCACCATCGCTGGCAGCCCCTTCCATGCTCTCACGACTCTCTGCATAAAAAGCTTAGCCCTGATCACCTCCATACCTACTTCCAAGCACCTTAAAACTGAGCCATCTTGTGTTAGCCATCTCAGCCATGGGAAAAAGCCTCTATCCACATGATCAATGCCTCTCATCATCTTATACACCTCTATCAGGTCACCTCTCATCCTCCGTCGCTCCAAGGAGAAAAGGCCAAGTCACTCAACCTTTTCTCATAAGACATGCTCCCCAATCCAGGCAACATCCTTGTGGAGGAGCAGAGGGATCTCGGGGTACATGTCCACAGATCCCTGAAAGTTGCCTCACAGGTGGATAGGGTAGTTAAGAAAGCTTATGGGGTGTTAGCTTTCATAAGTCGAGGGATAGAGTTTAAGAGTCACGATGTAATGATGCAGCTCTATAAAACTCTGGTTAGGCCAAACTTGGAGTACTGTGTCCAGTTCTGGTCACCTCACTATAGGAAGGATGTGGAAGCATGTAAATCTCCTCTGAACCCTTTCCTATAGTTTCCACATCTTTCGTGGAGTGAGGTGACCAGAACTGAGCACAGTACTCCAAGTGGGGTCTGACCAGTGTCCTATATAGCTGCAACATTATCTCTCAGTTCTTGAACTAAATCCCGCAGTTGATGAAGGCCAATACACCGTATGCTTCCTTAACCACAGAGTCAATTTTCGCAGCAGATTTTGAGTGTCCTATGGACTCGGACCCCAAGATCCTTCTGATCCTCCACACTGCCAAGAATCTTACCGTTAATATGATATTCTGCCATCATATTTGACCTACCAAAATGAACCACTTCACACTTATCCGGGTTGAACTCATCTCCCACTTCTCAGCCCAGTTTTGCATCCTATTGATGTCCCGCTGTCACCTCTGACAGCCCTCCACACTATCCACAACACCCCCAAACTTTGTGTCATCAGCAAACTTACTAACCCATCCCTCCACTTCCTCATCCAGGTTATTTATAAAAATCATTCCACACGGTAGGCTTATTCAGAAAGTCAGAAGGCATGGGATCCAGGGAAGTTTGGCCAGGTGGATTCAGAATTGGCTTGCCTGCAGAAGGCAGAGGGTGGTGGTGGAGGGAGTACATTCAGATTGGAGGATTGTGACTAGTGGTGTCCCACAAGGGTCTGTTCTGGGACCTCTACTTTTCGTGATTTTTATTAACGACCTGGATGTGGGGGTAGAAGGGTGGGTTGGCAAGTTTGCAGATGACACAAAAGTTGGTGGTGTTGTAGATAGTGTAGAGGATTGTCAAAGATTGCAGAGAGACATTGATAGGATGCAGAAGTGGGCTGAGAAGTGGCAGATGGAGTTCAATCTGGAGAAGTGTGAGGTGGTACACTTTGGAAGGACAAACTCCAAGGCAGAGTACAAAGTAAATGGCAGGATACTTGGTAGTGTGGAGGAGCAGAGGGATCTCAGGGTACATGTCCACAGATCCCTGAAAGTTGCCTCACAGGTGGATAGGGTAGTTAAGAAAGCTTATGGGGTGTTAGCTTTCATAAGTCGAGGGATAAAGTTTAAGAGTCGCGATGTAATGATGCAGCTCTATAAAGCTCTGGTTAGGCTACACTTGGAGTACTGTGTCCAGTTCTGGTCACCTCACTATAGGAAAGATGTGGAAGCATTGGAAAGGGTACAGAGGAGGTTTACCAGGATGCTGCCTGGTTTAGAAAGTATGCATTATGATCAGAGATTAAGGGAGCTAGGGCTTTACTCTTTGGAGAGAAGGAGGATGAGAGGAGACATGATAGAGGTGTACAAGATAATAAGAGGGATAGATAGAGTGAATAGCCAGCGCCCCTTCCTCAGGGCACCACTGCTCAATACAAGAGGACATGGCTTTAAGGTAAGGGGTGGGAAGTTCAAGGGGGATATTAGAGGAAGGTTTTTTACTCAGAGAGTGGTTGGTGTGTGGAATGCACTGCCTGAGTCAGTGGTGGAGGCAGATACACTAGTGAAGTTTAAGAGACTACTAGACAGATATATGGAGGAATCTAAGGTGGAGGCTTATATGGAAGGCAGGGTTTGAGGGTCGGCACAACATTGTGCGCTGAAGGGCCTGTACTGTGCTGTACTATTCTATGTTCTATGTTCTATGTTAGAAGAGGGTCCCAAAACAGATCCCTGAGGCACACCACTGGTCACTGACCTCCATGCAGAATATGACCCGTCTACAACCATACTTTGCCTTCTGTGGGCAAGCCAATTCTGGATCCATAAAGCAAGATCCCCTTGGATCCCAAGGCTCCTTACTTTCTCAATAAGCCTTGCATGGGGTACCTTATCAAATACCTTGCTGAAATCCATATACACTACACCTTCCGTTCTACCTTCATCAATGTGTTTCATCACAGCCTCAAAAAATTCAATCAGGCTCATAAGGCATGAACTGCTTTGACAAAGCCATGTTGACTATTTCTAATCATAGTATGCCTCTCCAAATGTTTATAAATCCTGCCTCTCAGGATCTTCTCCATCAATTTACCAACCACTGAAGTAAGACTCACTGGTCTATAATTTCCTGGGCTATCTCTACTCCCTTTTTTGAATAAGGGAGGAACATCTGCAACCCGCCAATTCTGTAGAACCTCTCTTGTCCCCATTGATGTTGTAAAGATCATTGCCAGAGCAAACTCCTCAGCAATCTCCTCCCTCTCCTCCCACAGTAGCTGGGGTATATCTCCTCTGGTCCCGGTGACTTATTCAACTTCATGCTTTCCAAAAACTCCAGCACATCCTCTTTCTTAATGTCTATATGCTCAAGCTTTTCAGTCTGCTGTAAATCATCCCTACAATCACCAAGGTCTTTTTCTCTAGTGAATACTGAAGCAAAGTATTCATTAAGTATCTCCACTATGTCCTCTGGTTTCATACACACTTTTTCAGTGTCACACTTGATTGGTCCTATTCTCTTATGTTTTATCCTCTTGCTCTTCACATACTTGTAGAATGCCTTGGGGTTTTCCTTAATCCTGCTCGCCAATGCCTTCTCATGGCCCTTTCTGGCTCTCCTAATTTCATTCTCAAGCTCCTTCCTGCTAGCCTTATAATCTTCTCGATCTCTACCATTACCAAGTTTTTTGAACCTTTCATAAACTTTTCTTTTCTTCTTGACTAGATTTTCTACAGCCTTTGTACGCCATGGTTCCTGAATCCTACCATCATTTCCCTGTCTTATTGGAAAGTACCTATGCAGAACACCACGCAAATATCCCTGAACATTTGCCACATTTCTTCCGTACATTTCCCTGAGAATATCTGCTCCCAATTCATGCTTCCAAGTTCCTGCCCAATAGCTTCATATTTCCCCTTACTCCAATTAAACACTTTCCTAACTTGTCTGCTATTATCCCTCCCCAATGCTATGGTAAAGGAGATAGGATTATTATCACTATCTCCAAAATGCTCTCCCACTGAGCGATCTGACACCTGACCAGGTTCACTTCCCAACACTGGATCAAGCACAGCCTCTCCTCTTGTAGGCTTATCTACATATTGCACCAGGAAACCTTCCTGAACGCACCTAACAAACTCCACCCCATCCAAGCCCCTTACTCAAGGGAGATGCCAATCAATATTGGGGAAATTAAAATCTCCCATCACAACAACCCTGTTATTTTTGCAACCTTCCAGAATCTATCTCCCTATCTGCTCCTCGATATCCCTGTTACTATTGGGTGGTTCTAAAAAACACCCAGTTGACTTATTGACCCCTTCCTTCTTCTAACTTCCACCCACAAAGACTTAGTAAACAATCCCCCTATGACCCCTCTTTTTCTGCAGCCGTGATACTATCTCTGATCAGCAGTACCACGCCCCCACCTCTTTTGCCTCCTTCCCTCTCCTTTCTGAAATTTCTAAAGCCTGGCACTCTAAGTAGTCATTCCTACTCCTAAGCCATCCAAGTCTCTGGAATGGCCACAACATCATAGCTCCAAGTACTGATCCACGCTAGCTCACCTGCTTTGTTCATGATACTCTTTGCATTAAAATAGACACACCTCAAACCATCAGTCTGAGCACGTCCCTTCTCTATCACCTTCCTACCCTCCCTTTCACACTATCTCCAAGCTTTCTCTATTTGTGAGTCAACCGCCCCTTCCTCCGCCTCTTCCGTTCGGTTTCCTCCCCCCAGCAATTCTGGTTTAAACTTTCCCCAATAGGCTTAGCAAACCTCCTGCTAGGATTTCAGTCCCCCTCAGATTCAAATGCAACCTATCCTTGTTGTACAGGTCATGCCTGCCCTGAAAGAGGTCCCAATGATCCAGAAATCTGAATCCCTGTCCCCACTCCAATCTCTCAGCCACGCATATACCCTCCACCTCACTCTATTCCTATAATCACTGTCACGTGGCACAGACAGTAATCCCAAGATTACTGTCCTTGTGGTCCTGCTTTTCAGCTTCTTTCCTAACTCCTTATGGTCTGTTTTCTGGACCTCCTCCCTTTTCCTACCTATGATATTGGTACCAATATATACCACGACCTCTGGCTGTTCACTTCCCACTTCAGGATATCGTAGACATGATTAGAAACATCCCGGACCCTGGCACATGGGAGGCAAATTACCATCCGTGCATCTTTCCTGTGTCCACAGAATCGCCTATTTGACACATTAACTACAGAGTCCCCTCTCACTGCTGCCATCCTCTTCCTTTCCCTACCCTTCTGAGCCACAGGGCCAGACTCTGTGCCAGAGGCGCAGCCATTGTTGCTTCCCCCAGGTAGGCCGTTTCCCCCCCCCCCCAACAGTACTCAAACAGGAGTACTTATTGTTAAGGGGGACAGCCACAGGGGTAGTCTCTAGTACCTGACTCTTGCCCTTCCCTCTCCTGACTGTTACCCACTTATCTGTCTCCCGAGGTCCCGGTGTGACTATAGTACTTGCATACGGCTCCTATCTATCACCTCCTCACTTTCCCTGACCAGAGGAAGGTCATCAAGCTTCATCTCTAGTTCCCTGACCCAGTCCCAAAGGAGCAGCAGCTCGACGTACCTGGTGCAGATGTGGCCTTCCGGGAGGCTGGGAGTCTCCCAGACATCCCACATCCGACACCCAGTATAGAACACCAGCCTCGCAGACATACTTCCTATTCTTATTCTTCACAAGTAATTTATCTCACCTCGACCCGTTATCACCAAAGCCCCGTTGAGCCAAAGCCCTCCTACTCTGACATCTTCTACTCTACTTTATAAAGCTGTCTTCTTTTTAAACTCTTCCTGCTGGTCTAACTCCATGTGGATGCACAGTTGTGCCTTGATCCTATTTAATATTATTGGCTAGCTTACTTTCGTCTTTACCTTCTAAATTTTATTGTTAGTGGCCTTTGGTTGGTATTTAAAAGTTTCCTAAAGCTCCAATATCCCACTATTTTTTGCCCTATTATAAGCCCGCTCATTGGCTTTTATGTTGGCTTTGACTTCCGTTGTTAACCACAGTTGTGTCATCTTTCCTTTAGAATGCTTCTTCCTCTTTGGGATGTATATATCCTGTGCCTTCTGAGTTTCTCCCAGAAATTCCAGCCATTGCTGCTCTGCCGTTATCCCTGCCAGTGTTCTTTTCCAATCAATTCTGGTCAACTTCTCTCTCATGCCTCTGTAATTTCCATTGTAATTTTGCTTATTCTTCTCAAATTTCAAGGTGAATTTGATCATATTATGATCACATGCCGCTAAGGGTTCTTTTTCTTTCAGCTCTCTGGTCAATTCTGGTTCATTGCACAACACACAGTTCAGAATAGCTGATCCCTAGTGGGCTCAGCAACCAGCTGCTCTAAAAAGCTATCTCTTAGAGACTCTAGAAATTCCCCCTCTTGGAATCTCGCACCAACCTGATTTTCCCAATCTACCGACATACTGAAATCCCTCGACTATGTAACATTGCCCTTTTGGCATGCATTTTCTAACTCCCGTTGTAACTTATAGACCACATACTTACTACTGTTTTGGGTTTGTATATAACTCCCATCTTTTTACCATTATAGCTCCTTAGCTCTATCCACAACAATTCAACACCTTCTGACCCTATGTTACCTCTTTCTAATGATTTAATTTATTTTTTTACCAACAAAACCCCGCCTCCCCCTCTGTCTTCCTGCCTATTATTTTGATATAATGTGTATTCTTACACATCAGGCTCCCAGCTATTATCTTCTTTCGGCCGTGATTGGGTGATGACTACAACAGTATACAAGTTCATTGACTATATATTGCACACATACAAATATAACACCTTCAGTCCTGTATTCATCTTTTTCAATTTTGTCCACCTTTTATGTTGCATCTCAACCAGTTGACTGCAGTTTTGCCCTATCATCAGCCTCTCCTTGCTAGAGTGTCACTGCACATTGCCTCTGTTTGTAAACCAACTACCTCATCCTCATTACTATCAATCTGATTCACATCCCTTTGCTAAATTAGTTTAAACCTACCTGAACAACTCTAGCCAAGCTGTCCTAGACCCCCTCGGATTCAGGTGTAAGCTGTCCCTTTTGTACAGGTCCTTCCTTCCCCAGAAGAGATCTCAATGATCGATAAACTTGAACCACTGCCCCCTGCAGTGGGGCCAGGTTACACTTGAACTCGAGAGGTTCTCAGCCACACAGTCACTTGCCAAATCAGTCTATTCTTACCCCCACTGGCACATGGCACAAGCAGAAACTGAGAGATTACTACCATGGAGTTCCTATTACTCAGCTTTCTACCTAGCTTTCTAAAATCATAGACAGAGTCTATTTTCAAGGTTAGGGCCTCCTCACCTTGTCTACCTATGTCACTGACTGCTCACCCTTGCCCTTGAGAGTACCATTGGCCTGATCTGAGACATCTCTGATCCTGGCATCAGGGAGACAACATACCATCCGTATGTCTCTATCGTGCCCACAGAACCACGTCTCTGTCTGTCTGACTAAAGAATCTCCTATCAGCACTCCAGTCCTCTTGACCTCTCTGCTGTTCTGGTCATCAAGCTGCAGCTCCAGTTCCTTAATATGTTCTCTCAGGAGCTGCACCTGGTGCAGATGTGTTTATCTGGGAGACTGAACGTCTCCCAGACTTTTAAAAACGCAGACATGAGGAAATCTGCAGATGCTGGAAATTCGAGCAACACGCACAAAAAATGCTGGTGAACGCAGCAGGTCAGGCAGCATCTATAGGAAGAGGTAGAGTCCAACTGTAATGCTTCCTATAGATGCTGCCTGACCTGCTGCATTCACCAGCATTTTTTGTGTGTGTTGTCTCCCAGACTTTCTTTCTTTCTTTTTCCAATATTTTTATTAAGTTTCATATACACAAATACAGAATTCATAAGGATACTTATTTTAAATCAAAATAAGGTAGCACAAAATGCACTATGTATCCCATATTCATGATCAATCAAATAAAACAAATTGAATTATGAAATACAATAATATGGTTAATTATATTATACAAAAAAATCTACACCCACTACCAAGACAAAGCTGGTTGGTAAAAAAAGACAAAAGAAAAACAAAAGTACTCATATTTACATTCCCTTCTTGCTTTTTAACTGTTTTTTAATGGAGGTCGGGTTTGAGGACGTGATTGTTTTAAGTTGTTTAAGTCTACTTGATACCTAGTTAGCCCATTGTTTTGAAAAAAAGACCTACACTAGCAACATTGGGAGGGCGGGTCTCTGAGCTTTCAAGGAGCCGACTCCATCATCTTATTTCTGTATTATTTCTTTGTATTGAATGCAGTGTAATACGATAAACCTCCTCTGCTTACAGCCAACATTCCTGCACCCTTTTCAGACTGATGTACTTCAATAAGTCTCTTGAGCTGGTTAAAATTACCATCAATTGGCAAACAACCTCAGAGAGAAAAGTATTTTCAGAATTAGAATCAGAAACAGAATTATTATCAGTGACATGTTGAAAGGGTTGGATATGTGAGTTTGACGTCAGTGGTAGGTAAATTGATGGAAAGTATTCTTAGGGATGGTATATAAAATTATCTGGATAGACAGGGTCTGATTAGAAACAGTCAACATGGATTTGTGCGTGGAAGGTCATGTTTGACAAATCTTATTGAATTTTTTGAAGGGGTTACTAAGAAAGTTGACGAGGGTAAAGCAGTGGATGCTGTCCATATGGACTTCAGTAAGGCTTTTGACAAGGTCCCACATGGAAGGTTAGTTAGGAAGGTTCAATCGTCAGGTATTAATATTGAAGTGGTAAAATGGATTCAGCAGTGGCTGGATGGGAGACGCCAGAGAGTGGTGGTGGATAACTGTTTGTCAGATTGGCGGTCGGTGACTAGTGGTGTGCCTTAGGGATCTGTACTGGGTTCAATGTTATTTGTCATAGACATTAATGATCTGGATGATGGGGTGGTAAATCGGATGAGTAAGTATGCAGATGCTACTAAGATAGGTGGAGCTGTAGATAATGAAGTAGTTTTTCAAAGTTTGCAGAGAGATTTAGGACGGTTAGAAGAATGGGCTGAAAGATGGCAGATGGAGTTTAATGCTGATAAATGTGAGGTGTTACATTTTGGTAGGACTAATCAAAATAGGACATACATGGTAAATGGTAGGGCATTGAAGAATGCAGTAGAACAGAGGGATCTAGGAATAATGGTGCATAGTTCCCTGAAGGTGGAATCTCATGTGGATAGGGTGGTGAAGAAAGCTTCTGGTATGCTGGCCTTTATAAATCAGAGCATTGAGTATAGGAGTTGGGGTGTAATGTTGAAATTGTACAAGGCATTGGTAAGGCCAAATTTGGAGTATTGTGTACAGTCCTGGTCACCAAATTATAGGAAAGATGTCAACAAAATAGAGAGAGTACAGAGAAGATTTACTAGAATGTTACCTGGATTTCATCACCTAAATTACAGAGAAAGGTTGAACAATAGCAGGGCTCAAGTTGAGGGGGGACTTGATAGAGGTATTTAAAATTATGAAGGGGTTAAATAGAGTTGACATAGATAGGCTTTTTCCATTGAGAGTGGGGGAGATTCAAACAAGAGGACATGAGTTGAGAGTTAAAGGGCAAAAGTTTAGGGGTAACATGAGCGGGAACTCCTTTACTCAGAGAGTGGTAGCTGTGTGGAACGAGCTTCCAGCAGAAGTGGTTGAGGCAGGTTCGATGTTCTCGTTTGAAGTTAAATTGGACAGCTATATGGACAGGAAAGGCATGGAGGGTTATAGGCTGAGTGCAGGTCAGTGGGATTAGGTGATAGTAAGAGTTCGGTATGGACTAGAAGGGCCGAGATGGCCTGTTTCCGTGCTGTAATTGTTATATGGTTATATAGTTATATGAATTAATGAAGCCTCTCCATTATTACATCTGTCACAATAAGGAGATCTATCTGCAAAAGAACAAAAGAGCTTATCTTTAGACATAGAGACCTATGTACCACTTTAAATTGTAGGTGGGAATGACGAGCACGTAATGATGAAGAATTAACCATTTTGAAAATAGCCCTCCAGGTCTCATCAGATAATGAAGTCTGTAAATCCTTTTCCCAATCTTTTTAAATTTTGTCTAAAGGATCCATTCTCAGTCCCAACAACAGACCATAAATATGAGAAATTGAGCCATTATCAAAAGGTTTCAAATTAAAAATTACATCTATTATGTTCTTATCCAGATTAGTAGCAAGGAAGTGCAATGACAACTGGAGGCATTTGAAATGTGGTGCTTAAGGAGAATGCAGGAAATTAGATGGGTGATGAAAGTCAGTAATATGGAAGTGTTGAAGACAGCGAGGAGAGAAAAGGAGTTGCTGAAGAATGTGCAGAAAAGGAAGCTGGAATATGCCGGGCACTTTTTAAGAGGTGGTGGACTGCAGAAGTTATTATTAGAAGGGATGATAGAAGGAAAGAGGGAAAGAGGAAGGCAACGAACCACTCGGTACGATAATGTGAGACAATGGATCGGGTTGAGTTATGCTGAGGGCAGAAAAAGAGCGCAAGATGGAAGAAGATGGAGGTGCACAGCCGCCAACCCCAGATTCGGGACGGCACCCACTGACTGATATGTAGTTTAGATCTTAAAAAATCTCTAATCTGTAGATATTGAAAAAATGGGTATTTGATAAATTATATTTCACTGGGAGCTGCTCAAAAGAAGAAAGGTCCCCTCCAGCAAACAGATCCTGAAATCGTTTAATGCCTAATCTATCGCATTCTTTAAAAAACAGATTGGTTGTAGATGGTTTAAAAAAAAATAGAAAAAATAGGACTAGAAAGAGAAAATCTCAATAAACCAAAATGTTTTCTAAACTATAGCCAGATCCTCAAAGTGTGTTTAACCACCAAACTGTCAGTTAATTTATTTAAAGATAATGGAAGAGAGGATCAGAGAAGAGAAATAATAGAAAATTTCGTAACAGAGTTGGCTTCCAAAAAGACTCATATTGGACAATTCTCATGATTAGTATAATATAACCAGAAGTAAGATTTCGTATGTTAATTGCCCAATAATATAACCTAAAATTGGGTAGAGCAAGACCTCCATTCCTTTTAATTTTTTTGAAGGTGGGTTTTATTTAATCGGGATTTTCTGTCCTTCCATATATAGGAAGAAAGAATCAAATCTCAAGAATCAAAAAAAGACTTAGGAATAAAATCAGGTACGGCTTGAAAAAGGTATATAAATTTTGGTAAAATATTCATTTTAATATAATTAGTTTGACCAATCAATGATAAAGAGAGAGGTGACCAATTAGAAAGTGTCTTTTTCACATAATTCATTAAGGTTAGAAAATTTTTTTTGAATAGATCTTTATAATTCTTAGTGATTGTTACACCCAAATATGTAAATTGTTTTCTTACAATTTTAAAAGGAAAGTTAATATCAGTTGGTATCAAATTATTTAAAGGAAACAAATCACTCTTATGTAAATTCAATTTATATCCTGAAAACTGACTAAAATTAGTCAGTAAAACAAACATAGAGGATAAAGAAGTTGTAACATTAGATATACCGGTGATATCTTCAGATGCTCGAAGGGCAATTGCTAAAGGTTCTAATACCAAATCAGAAAGCAAAGGGCTCAACGGACATCCTTGTCTGGTTCCACGTTGGAGTTTAATTGGTTTAGAATTCTGAAAGTTAGTAAGGACCCCAGTGGAGGGAGATAAGTAAAGTAATTTCATCCAAAGAATAAAATTGGACCCAAAATTAAATTTTTCTGAGGTCTTAAATAGGTAATTTTATTCAACTCGATCAAAAGCCTTCTCCGCATCCAGAGAAATCACACATTCCGATATTTCCTTGGATGGAGAATGCATAACATTTAACAATCGCCGTATATTAAAATGAGAATGTCGATTTTTAATAAATTCTGTCTGATCATCAGACATTATAGAAGGTATAACATTCTTGAGTCTACGGGCCAAAACTTTAGACAAGATGTTAGCATCAACATTGAGTAAAGAGATTGGTCTATATGAAGAGCATTCAGTGGAATTCTTATTCTTTTTAAGAATAAGCGAAACGGAAGATTCATAAAAAAGACTGCGGCAACCAACCCACCTTGAAGGAATCAGTAAGGGTGGATCATAAAAGAGGTATAAGCAATGAAGAAAAAGTCTTATAAAATTCTCCAGAGAATCCGTCAGATCCTGGAGATTTCCCAGAATGCAATGCACGTATAGCCTCAGTGATTTCCTCCTAAGAATTAGGTTGATCCAACTGTTTTCGATTATCAAACGAAAGTCCAGGAATATTTAATTAGTCTAAAAAATTGTTCATTGCAGTAATATCTTAAACAGAACTATACAGTTTAGAATAAAATTCTCTAAAAGTGTCATTTATTTCAAAATGGTCAGTTGTCAAATCACCACTGGTTTTACGAATTTCTTTAATTTGTTGTTTAGCTACAAAGGTCTTCAATTGATTAACCAATAAATAAAAAATAGGCATCTATTAGTCTTGCAAGACCATGGAGTTGCACCTTGGAAGATTTCCAGGGCGCAGGCCTGGGCAAGGTTGTAGGGAAGACCGGCAGTTGCCTATGCTGCAAGTCTCCCTTCTCCATGCCACTGATGTTGTCCAAGGGAAGGGCACTAGGGCCTATACAGCTTGGCACCGGTGTTACCGCAGAGCAATGTGTGGTTAAGTGCCTTGCTCAAGGACACAACACACTGCCTCAGCTGAGGCTCGAACTAGCGACCTTCAGATCACTAGACCGACACCTTAACCACTTGGCCACACGCCAACAGTTTACCAGTTTACCAGTTTTTTCTCCATGTATATAGACTTGGCTTCTATCTTTTAAAAGTTGGCTTTCAATTGGATATGTTATAAGAAGATCATATTTAGTTTTAATTTCAATACGTCTTTTGTATAGTTCAGGGTCTGGTGCCAAAGCATATATCTGGTCTAATTGTTTTAATTGACTAACTAAGTTAGTTCTCTCTTTTTTAGCTTTTTTCTTTATACATGCAGTATAGGAGATCATTTGTCCTCTAATATAAGCCTTAAAATCATTCCAAATGATAAGACTAGAAGTCTCTTCCAACGGATTTTATTCAAAAAAAGGAGTAATTTGATTCTCCAGAAATTTTAGAAAGCCCTTATCAGATAACAAAGTAAAATTAAAATGCCAGGATCTGTTCATATGAGTGAAAGCAGGAAGATTTAATGATAGAAATACAGAAGAATGGTTGGATACAGCTATTTCTTTATATTCAATGGATCAAACTAATGGAATCATTTGACTATCCATAAAAAATAATCAATGCTGGTGTAGGAATGATGGACATGAGAGAAAAATGAATACTCCCTTTCTGCCGGGTGCAAAAACGCCAGACATCAACAATATCACATTTCATTAGAAAGGATTGAATAAATAAAGCTGATTTATTAGGTGTGACTGATTTAGGGGAAGAACGATCTAATACTGTGTCTAGACAACAATTAAAATCTCCTCCCATCACTAAAGAATAAAGATTCAAATCTGGCAGGAATGAAAAGAAACGCTCAAACAATCCTGGGTCATCCACATCGGGGGCGTACACATTAGAGAATACAATTAATTTATTATCTAGTTTCCCTGACACTATGACAAATCAGCCATCAGGGTCAGAGACAACTTTATGTTGAACAAAATAAATTGTATTGTCTATAAAAATCGAGACCCCTCGAGATTTTGCTCTGAATGAAGAATGAAATTGTAAACCCCTCCACAGATTAAAAAGGCGTGTGTTGTCACCACTACGTATATGCGTTTCTTGTAGAAAAATAACGGGGGCCCTTAACTCTTTTAATATAAGCAAAAATCTTATTCCATTTCACGGGATAATTTAACCCCTTCATATTAAAACTAAGTTAAATTAATATTTTGATCCATTTTAAATACTAATTAACAGAAGAATTAAAAGATCTGACCATAATTTATTAGAACCAGAGAACGAAGCATAAAATAAGGTACTCAAACAGAAAATTTGGATGGTAGCCCAACCCAGCTTCCAGAGAAAAAAGAAAAAAGAAACCCCACCCCCTCCTCCAAAAGCCAAAAAGCCGGCCAAAGGACAGTCAGCATGCTAAACCATAAAGACAACCCTCCCAAAGAAATCCTGCCGGCAAAACTCCAATCATTCAAGGTTATTATGTTCCTTCCAAGAGAAAACAGACAAAATAAACTTAGATCAGAAATCCAAAACATAAGAGGATTCATTTTAACAATTTCAATACATATATATAGAAAAACCTCAAAAAAGAGTAAAGTAATAAAAAATATCAAAGAAAATATCAAAAAACAAGATGTATAAATGGTCAAAATGTAAGTTTATTAAAACCTTATTCTATCCAACATTAAAAAGATAATTGCTCTTGTAAGAGATGTAATGCAATTAATCTTCTGCTTTCAAAAACTTCTGTTCAACCGATCCCAACCATTTCTGCACACCATTTTCTGAATGATTCTAAGACGTGTGGGGGAGCGAAGGGAGGGCTTAAACCCTTTGCTATAAAGCAGCGACATAACCCTTTTATACTTGGCACGTTCAGCCAAAACCTCTGGTGCATAATCTTCCACGAATCTGATCATCTTCCCGTTGTAATCAATCATTCCTACTCAACGGGTATGACGGGTTAAAAGCTCCTTAGTATGAAATTCATGAAAACATAAAGTAACTGACCTAGGTTACTCCCCCGACTTTGGTTTCGGGGCTAGTGACTGGTGGGCACAGTCCAATTTAGGCACAGATGGCAATAAATCAGGGAATAGCTGCTTCAAAAAGCTTGCAAAGAACTCCCTGGGGCGGGCACCCTCAATTGATTGATCAAGACCCAGAATACATAGATTGTTCCTTCTGCTTCTGCTTTCCAGGTTGGTAATCTTCTTCGTTAATTTTTCATTAGATAATGATAATTTTTTGCTGAGCTTACTCATGCCTTCTAATTCCACTTCCAGTATCGACAATGTTTCTTTATTCTCCTTAATTCTTCTTTCATTTTCGATTAGAGTTTGTTGAATAGTGTCCAACTTGATGTTAAGATGTTGAAATTCCTCAGAAAGTTCTGTTCATTGCTTTTTAAGGAACTGTCCAATTGATTCCAAGGTGGTTGGAGAATCATCTTATTTTTCTTTTGCAGAGGCTTTAGTCTTTCTCAAAGGCATAATAGAGCAATATTGAGATTTATAATAAGGTTTCAATAATCTGGTAGGAAACAAAAAGATAGATAAGATAGGAGCAAGTTCAAAAAGATGTTACCCCATCGTCTGCCAGCAGGACTTCCCACATCCCGTGCTGACAAAGCACTGCCCTGGAGCCATTCTCACTAATCTAATCTATGCACTAATAGATGAGGAGTGAACACATAAGAAGACAGAGAGGAGTAACTGACAAAACAATCTACTTCACCCAAACCTGATGTTGTCTAAGCTTGATGAGCCAATTCCACTCTAATGACCGGCACACTCACAATAATGTCCAGAAGGAATGGCCGCTGGGATTGCACTTGAATTAGTCTCATTGGCCCTTTCTAATGAATCCTTCTTGCTGATTGTCCTCTGCTCAACTCAGAGAAACTGCCATGAAACTCTGCCTTCAAAATCTTGATCGCCACCCTGACTAAAAAGTAGGTCTTTTTACACCCCCCCCCCCCGCTGTGGATTGCCCAACTCCTGTTATGTAAGTGCCAGGAGTAGGAGATATTTGCGCACTGCCCCCAGCACATGCTCAGTCTGTGTTGGTTCATTGACACAAATGACTATCATCAATATATGTTTTGATGTACATATGATAAATAAAATTAATCTTTTTCTTTTAAATCAATAGTAAGATCTAAGCGATGTTTGTGAATTGAACTACAGTGTTCCCAAGTTTTGCAGTCAGCAATGTGGTCTATATCTCTGGTGTCCATCTATCTTTCTCAGCCTGGTTCCTGGGCCTTGGTTGTCCTTTCCATTCCTCATGTTTCATTCATGTCAGATTTGTTATCTACTTACAGGAAAGATATCAATAAGTTTGAAAATAGTAGAAGGATGTTTCCAGAACTTCAAGATTTGAGTTACAGGGAGAGGGACTTTAAATTAGGACTTTATTCTCTGGAGTATAAATGAATCAGGGGAGATCTGAAAAATTATGAGTGGTATATATTTCCACATGCATTGAGTGAAAACTGGAGATCATAGGTTAAGGGTGAAAGGTGAAATATTTAAGGGGAATATTCACTTCATTTAGGGCAGGGGTTCTGAATCTTAAGTCCATGGACCCCTTGCTTAATAGTATTGATCCACATCATAAAAGAAGGTAAGAACCCTTGATTTAGAGGACAGTTTGAGTGTGGAACAAACTGGCAGCTGAAATGATTGATTGCAGGTTTGGTTGCAACATTTAAGAGAAGTTTCAGTATGTACATGGATGGGAGAGGTATGGAGAGCAGACTCCATACTCTCTGAAGAGTATTGATAATGGCTGGGATCACCCATCTTGTAAAGACGCTGCTCAGAAGAAGGCAATGGCAAATGACTTTTGTAGAAAATTTTGCCACAAACAATCATAGTCAAGACTATGTTCGTCCGCATCATAGGACACCACACATAGTGATGATGATGATGATGATAATGAACTCCAGGAAGATCCTGGTAAGTATTTTCTGCACTCTTTGGAGTTTAATAATATCTTTTATATAACAGGGTGAATGTTGTTCTTGGACTTCAGTTCAGCATTCAACAACATACTTCCCTCCAGGCTTGACAAGAAGCTTAGAGACCTCGGCCTTCACCCTTCAACTGTGTCCTGGACTTCCTGTTAGATCATCGGCAGGTGGTAAGAGTGAGCTCCCTTGCCTTTGCCTCTCTGACTCTCAACACAGGTGCCCCACAGGGATGTGTACTAAGCCTCCTCCTTTACTCTCTGTATAGCCGTGACTGTGTCACCACCCACAGCTCCAATCTGCTGATTAAATTTACTGACGACACTACATCGATGGGCATAATCTCATATAATAATGAGGCAGCCGACAGACAAGAAGTCATCACCCTGCCACAGTAGTGTCAAGAAAACAACCTCTCCCTCAATGCCGCCAAAACAAAGGAGCTGGTGGGGACTACAGGAGGAATGGAGACAGACTAACCCCTATTGACATCAATGGATCTTGGGTTGAGAGGGTGAACAGCTTTAAGTTCCTCGGCATAAACAACATTGTGGATCTCACGTGGTCTGTACATATCGGCTGTGTAGTGGAAAAGGCACAATAGTGCCTCTTTCACCTCAGATAGTTGAAGAAGTTTGGTATGGGCCCCCAAATTCTAAGAACTTTCTATAGGGGCACAATTGAGAGCATCCTGACTGGCTGCATCACTGCCTGGTATGGAAATTGTACTTCCCTTAATCGCAGGACTTTGTAGAGAGTGGTGCGGACAGCCCAGCGCATCTGTAGTTGTGAACTTCCCACTATTCAGGACATTTAAAAAGACAAGTGTGTAAAAAAGGCCTGAAGGATCATTGAAGACTGAGTCACCATGACCACAAACTGCTCCAGCTCTACCATCCGGGAAACAGTACCGCAGCAAAAAAAACTAGGACCAACAGGCTCTGGGACAGCTTCTTCCATCGGGCCATCAGACTGATTAATTCATGCTGACACAACTGTATTTCTATGTAATATTGACTATCCTGTTGTACATAATATTTATTATAAATTACTATAATTGCACATTGCACATTTAGACGGAGACAAAACATAAAGATTTTTACTCCTCATTTATATGAAAGATGTAAGTAATAAAGTCAATTCAATTCAATTGTATATAACTGCAACATAATTTCCCAATGCTTATACTCAATGCCCTGACCAATGAAGGCCAGTCTCCCAAATTCCTTCTTCACCATGGGCTAAATTTTAAATGAGCGTCTCGTGATAATATTGGGTCAGCCTATGAGTTTGAAGAGTGGAGATATATATGGTTGAGAGGATATGTTGTCTAGAAAAATGCATTTGAGACACATTTGGAGGGTAGTTATGTTATATTTCATATTTCAGTAAAATTTCAGTAATCTGAAAATATATTGTTTGATTAAGCATTTTGTTGCTTATATAATTCGTTATCGTTATATGTAAAAATAGGTGAATTGCATAAATCATGATGCTACCACATGATTCCTGTGTATCTCTCTTAAAGTAAAACTAAGCTACACTCACATTTCGGACTCCCATCTTTTCCTTTTAATTAGCTTAATGTTTTGGAGTTACAAAATATTAACGCTGCATATCAATAATGTGCATAGAACTGCATGCAGCAGGGCACTTTATGAAGTTGTCTGACAGGGGGAATTACAAAACCACCTCATTTCAAGCTAATATTAATTTTCTTCTATTTTATTTAGAGATACAGCGCAGTAACAGGTTCTTCCGGTCCAACAACCCACATTACCCAACTACACCCAGGTGACCAATTGACCTACTAATCCTTATGTCTTTGGAGTTTTGGAAGAGACTGGGGCACCCGGAGGAAACCCAGATGGTCATGGGGAGAACGTACAGACTCCTTACAGACAACAGTGGGAATTGAACATGGGTCACTGGTGTTGTAATAATATCACGCAAACTGCTGCACTATCATACCACCCTTAATTCAAGATTTCTTTACATGTCACACGTACGTCAAAAAATCAAAACGTATATTTAAATGCATTGTTTGTATCAACAAGTGACATAGTCCGAGGATGTGCTGCGGGCAGCCGTAAGTTTCAGCAGGCTTTCAGTACCAATATATCATACCCACAACTTACCCACCCTGTCTGTACACTCTGGAATGTGGGAAGAAACCACCGCACTGGCAGAAACCCGTGTGGTCATAGGGAGAACATGCAAACTCCTTACAAACAGTGGTAGATTTGAACACCAGTCTTGCAGATGGCACTATAAAGTGTTATGCTAACCATTACACGATAGTGCTGTCCAAGAGTGTATTGCTACAAATCCAGTGAAAGTACGTCACAAAGGTTGGTGGTGTTGTAAATAGAGTAGACGGTTGTTGAAGATTACAACAGCACATTGATATGATGCAGAGCTCGGCTGAGAAGTGTCAGATGGAGTACACCCCGGAAAAGAGTGAAGATATTCGCTTTGTAAGGTGGAATTTGAATGAATATCGTAGGATTAATGGCAGGATTCTTAGCAGTTTGGAGGAACAGAGGACTCACGGGATCCATGTCCATAGATCCTCAAAGTTGCTACGCAAGTTGATAGGTTGTTTAGAAGGTCTATGGTTTGTAGGCCTTCATTAGTCAAGGAATGGAGCTTAAGAGCCATGAGGTAATGCTGTAGCTCTATAAAACTGGTTAGATCACACTTAGAATATTGTGCTCCATTCTGGTTGCCTCATTATAGGGAGGATGCGAAAGCTTTAGAGAGGGTGCAGAGCAGATTTACCGGAATTAGAGAACATGTCTCATGATGATAATTTGAGCGAGCTATGGTTATTCGCTTTGAAGTGAAGGAGGAGCAGAGGTGTCTTGATAGAGGTTTACAAGATGATAAGATCACGTGAACAGCCAAAGACATTTTTCCAGGACAGAAATGATTGATGCAAGGGGGCACAATTTTAAAATGATTGGAAGAAGGTGTGGGGGGGGTGTCAAAGTAATTTTTTTAAACAGGGAGTGGTGAGTCTATAGACTCACCAAGAACTCAACAACTTTTGTGGAACATCCTGACAAGGTGGTGGTAGAGGCAGCTACATTAGGAACTTTTAAGAAACTCTCAGACAGGCACATGGACGATGGAAAAATGAAAGGCTATGTCGGAAAGAAGAGTTAGATTGATCTTAGAGTAGGTTAAAAAGTTGGCACAACGCTAGGAGGCCATAGGGTCTGTACTGTGCTATGGTCTATGGTCTATAATACTATCTAAAGCAGCCTGAGGTTACATCCTGGAGGGAAGACCTCTAACTGAAAACCTATTAAGGTGACTGCAGCAATTAAACAATAATGTCATTAACAATGTGAATCTGAATCCACATTCTTCTGTGTATCTTCAGTCACAGAACTGCCCTTCAGAATTTCATTAATAGTTAAACAACATATCTGCACCAAGCGCCCAATAAATCAGAGAGCAATTGTGCACTAAAAAATTCCATTGATAAGTGATGAATATGATTTTAAAGACCTCGAGCCTTCACATCTGGGTGATTCTGAGAAAACAGTGGGGATGCACGCACTCAGCATGATCCCTTCTCTTCCGTACACTTCAATATCATCTGTCACTTAATAATTGCAATCCACCTGTCTTACACCAGTATGTGGGAACTTTGAAATAGCATTTACCGAATCTACCACTGTCATGAAAATAAAAATTGGATTCTACAAAGGGCTCTGAAACAGCCCTTATTTCTGACATTCCTAAATCAAATAATGGGCTTTGCGGTAAGAAACACTGGCCGGAGACGCAAAAGAAGCTTCACGCCGATAATCCTCAAACGGATTAGTGCAATTGTACAAATGAACATTGCATGCCTGCTTGCGCGTGTGAACGAGAATGAGGGCTGCAAATTCAAGCCTGAAAGCTTTCTATATTCTTCGCAGCTGGAATAGATTAATTGTGGATTTAAATCAGGAGGCCCTAGTGTTAATGAGTCTCAAGAGTGGCATTAATAATGTGCAAATGGACTGCTTTCTTTACTTTAACGTGGCTTTTAATGAAGAAGCAAGGAAATACAGGTAATATATATCTGGTCATCTTCCCTGGAAAGGACAAATAACAGTTAATGCACTGGCAGTGTTCTTTACAGCAGAATGTTGAGCAAAGGTGTCCTTCTGCTATCAGGAGCAGAATGGTCTGCACTGTTACCTAGATTGTCTGTACTACACTTACTTATAGATTACCTTTTCATCTTGGTTTATTTGGTTTTTATTTAAATTTACTTCTGTGTTATTACAGTACCAGTTTTACTTGAAATTGAATTGAATTCACAACAGGAAAATCATCAATATAATCCCGGATGTCAGTGCTCTTTTCAATTCTCCTCCCATCCCAATTTCATCCAATTTAGTTAGCAGTTCACCACAGGAATGATGAACGGCCTCGGCCCAAACTGTCACCTCTTTTCTCTTTTCCATAGATGCTGCCTGGCCTGCCGAGTTCCTCCAGCATTTTGTGTTGTTGCTTGTATTTCCAGCATTTACAAATTTTCTCGTGTTTGTGATATACTACCCTGACATTCATTTTCTTGTGGGCATTCACAGTGGAACAAGAAATACAATAGAATTGATGAAGACCTACACACAAAGAGTGATAAGCAATCAAAGTGCAAAAAAAGGACAAACTGCAAATAAGGAAAAAAAAATAATAACAAATAAATACTGAGAGCATGAGTTGTAGAGTCCTTGATAGTGAGTCCATAAGTTGTGGAATCGGTCAAAGGTTAGGATGACTAAAGTTATCCATGAAGGTTCAGGAGTTTGAGGAGGCTCATAACTGTTCCTGAACCTGGTGATGTGTGACCAGGTACCTCTTTCCTGCTGGCAGCCGCAAGAAGAGAGCATAGCCTGGATGGAAGGGGTCCTTGATAATGGAATGCACGTCACCACCAACTTCTCATCAATCTGCTCGATGTATGATTACAAACATTCCTTCCTCTTTATGTATCATTCAAATTTACCCTCGAGCAAAACACTGCCTTTCCATCATTAACACAAATTCAAAGTCAAAACATCGTTTTACTGGTGACAGAAATCAAAGGTTATGAGAAATTGGCTGTAAAGGCATGCTAAGGCTCAGTTATCAGTGATTGGGGTTCAACTTCCAGCAGTGCCTGCAAGGAGTTTTACATTTTCCCCTTCACCATGTGGATTTTCTCTGGGTCGCTCAGTTTCTTCCCACATTCCAAAGTCATGTTGTTTTGTAAGTTGGGGGGAAGCTATGTTGGTGCTGGAAAACATGGCAACACTTGTGGGCTGCCCTCAACACATCCTCGGACTGTTTTGTTCGTTGACGCAAACAACACAATTCTCTGTATGCTTTGATGTACATGTGACAATTAAAGTTCTTTCTCTGCATCTTTGCAAAGGCTCAAATTTCACACAACACACATCAAAGTTGCTGGTGAACGCAGCAGACCAGGCGGCATCTCTAGGAAGAGGTACAGTCGACGTTTCAGGCCGAGACCCTTCGTCAGGACTAACTGAAGGAAGAGCTAGTAAGAGATTTGACAGTGGGAGGGGGAACGGGAGATCCGAAATGATAGGAGAAGACAGGAGGGGGAGGGATGGAGCCAAGAGCTGGACGGGTGATTGGCAAAAGGGACATGAGAGGATCATGGGACAGGAGGTCCAGGGAGAAAGACAAGGGCGAGGGGGAAACCCAAAGGATGGGCAAGGGATATAGTCAGAGGGACAGAGGGAGAAAAAGGAGAGAGAGAGAAAGAATGTGTGTATAAAAATAGATAACGGATGAGGTCGAGGGGGAAGTGGGGCATTAGCGGAAGTTAGAGCAGTCATTTCTCCCTCTCCCTTTTCTCCCTCTGTCCCTCTGACTATACCCCTTGCCCATCCTCTGGGTTTTCCCCCCTCCCCCTTTTCCTTCTCCCTGGACCTCCTGTCCCATGATGCTCTCATATCCCTTTTGCCAATCACCTGTCCAGCTCTTGGCTCCATCCCTCCCCCTCCTGTCTTCTCCTATCATTTTGGATCTGCCCCTCCCCCTCCCACTTTCAAATCTCTTACTAACTCTTCCTTCAGTTAGTCCTGACGAAGGGTCTCGGCCCCGAAACGTCGACTGTACCTCTTCCTAGAGATGCCGCCTGGCCTGCTGCGTTCACCAGCAACTTTGATGCATGTTGCTTGAATTTCCAGCATCTGCAGAATTCTTGTTGTTCAAATTTCACACGATTTGCTTCTGTCTGCACTTCTTGATTTCTTATGTTTAGTTATGAGATATCAATATCTACATTTTTATCACTCCTGAATTGTTATTGAATGCATTAATGCGAATCTTATATTCATTTCTTCCTAGTTTTGATCTTGCCACATGAAAACATCTTATTTCCCATCAAATCATTTCATAGTTTCCATCCAATCAACCAGCCTTTTCAGTCATCCGTGATCATTTCAACTGGCATCCAAGACTAAACGTTGTTCCAAAATTTAACAGATAAATCTAGAACAGGACTCTAACAGGGGATAGTAGTTCCCACTATGAAAAGTCATTGAGACTGACTTGACCTTGGACTGTATACACATTTCAAACATTCCAATTGGGGTGGTATGGTATCATAGCAAAATGGAGGTTGATTGACACCACTGTTTGTAAGGAGTTTGTACATTTTCCCAGAGATTGCATCGATTTCCTTTGGGTTCTGCAGGTTCCACCTACATTCCAAAGGATGCACGGTTAGAGTCAGTGAGTTCTGGGCATGCAATGTTGGCATTGGAAGTGTAGCGACTCTTGAGCTGCCCAGCACAACTTTCACTGATTTGATGTGACACAAATAAAAATCCTACCAAAAGTGGTGGATATGGCCCAGTTCATCATGGGTAAAGCACTCCAACCATTGAGCACATCTACATGAAATGCTGTCACAGGAAAGCAGCTTCCATCATCAGGGACTCTCACCACCAGGTTCAGGAACAGTTACTACTCCTCATCTATCAGGCTCTTGAACCAAAGGGCATAACTTCACTTGCCCCATCATTGACATGTTCCAACAACCAATGGACTCACTTTCAGGGATTCTTCATCTCATGTTTTCAATATTTATTGTTAATTTACTTATTATTATTATTTCTTCTTTTTGTACTTGCACAGTTGGCTTGGGCACTCTGGTTGAATGTCCTAGTTGGGTGATCTTTCATTGAGTCTGTTATCGTTATTATTCTATTGATTTATTGAGTATGCCCACAAGAAAATAAATCTCAGGATTGTATATGGTGACATACATGTCCTTTGATAATAAATTTACTTGGAACTTTGAACTTTGATGTATTTCATTGTATTACATGTGACAAATAAAGCTGGTCTTTATCTTTAATTAAAATTAATTTACAGATTGTCTTCAAAAGGTTGATTTGTTTCCAGTATTTGGGCAAAACTCACTTCTACCAGTAACTACTATAAAAGCGTATTCAAAGTTCAAAGTAAATTTATTATCGAAGTAAGTACATATACTACATTGATATTTATTTTCTTGCAGGTATTTACAGAGAAAAACAATAAAATTTTATGAACAAAGACACATAAACAGATAAAGACTGAGAAGCAAATGTTCAAAAGATTAACTATGAAAATAGGAATAATACTGAGAACATGAGCGATTAAGAGTCCTTGAAAGGTCGTAGAAACAGTTCAGAGTAAGTTGTGGTGAATGAAGTTATCCAGTTCAAGAGCCTGATTGTAATAATTGCTCATGAACCTGGCGGTGTGAGTAAGGCTTCTGTATCTGCTGCCTGATGGAAGTAGTGAGAAGTGGGCATGACTTGGATGGTGGAGGATCTTTGACAATTGATGTTGCTTTCTTGCAGTAGCGCTCAAGGTAAATCTTTAAATGGTGGGTAGATCTTAGTGGGGTGGACATTAGATTACTAAATGTTTCAATGCAAGAAAATAGAAGGAAGACCAAGTTAAGACCTTCTGTTATCAGACTCTTGTATGGACATCTTGTCTGATAGATGGACTCTTGACCTCACAATCATCCTCATTACATTCTTGCATTTTGTGGTTTCCCTGCGCTGCACTTTCTCTGTAGCTGTTACACTTTATCCTGCACTCTTATTATTTTACCTTGTTCTACCTCAACACATTATGTAATTGTCTGATCCGTATGAACATATGCAAGGCAAGCTTTTCACAGTATCTCAGCACATGTGACAATAATAAACCAACGACAATACCAATTGAAAATTAAAAATGAAAGTAGAATGGTGAATTAAAATGACCAATTATTGAAAGATCAAGATAATTAAAGCAATCACCTTAATGTATGCTTTGTTTCGGTAGAAGATTCAAATCCAGATTCATTTATCCATAACATGTAGATTAAAACTTACAGTAAAACGTGTTGTTTGCATTGACAATTGATACAACCTAAGGATGTGTTGGGTAAGCCCGCAAGTGTTGCTAAACGTTGCAGTGCCAACATAGCAAGTTCAGCAAAACAATGCAAGCAACAACAACTTCCCACCCATCTACCTTCATACACACACGCACACACGCACACACACACACACACACACACACACACACACGCACACACGCACACGCACACATGTTTACAGGCACTGGTTCACTTAGAAAGAATGTTTGAGACCCCGAGTAGTGAAGGGAGACCATTTTCAATGATTTTAAAAACGAAATGTGGAGTCTAAAATAAAATAATTGGTTGAAAACATTGTAAAACCTATTTCCATTCCCCTTTGAGTGTAGAAGATGGATAGCTGATCAAACCTACCTCATTTAAATTGTAAAAGGTAGTGACAATGTAGGCAACACAATCTACATCTAAAAACGCAAACACGACGAAATCTGCGGATGCTGGAATTTCAAGCAACACACGTAAAAGTTGCCAGGCAGCATCTATAGGAAGAGGTACAGTCGACATTTCGGGCCGAGACCCTTCGTCAGGACTAACTAGTAAGAGATTTGAAAGTGGAAGGAGGAGGGGGAGATCCAAAATGATAGGAGAAGACAGGAGGGGGAGGGATGGAGCCAAGAACTGGACAGGTGATTGGCAAATTGCTCCATCCCTCCCCCTCCTGTCTTCTGTTGGCTCCAGAGCGTCCAGCTCTTGGCTCCATCCCTCCCCCTCCTGTCTTCTCCTATCCTTTTGGATCTCCCCTCCCCCTTCCACTTCGAAATCTCTTACTAGCTCTTCTTTCAGTTAGTCCTGACGAAGGGTCTCGGCCCAAAACGTCGACTGTACCTCTTCCTAGAGATGCTGCCTGGACTGCTGCGTTCTCCAGCAACTTTTATGTGTGTTACAGTCTACATCTAGAGGGGAAATCGAGAATAGATTGGTAAAATCTGTGAAAGACAGTCTGTTTACTTCAATATTGAGTCAGAAAATTTTTCTTCATACAAACGTTAGTGAATTCCTTCTACTGAAAAGCAATGAATCACTGTGATTGAAATTTTCAACTTTTAGTTGATTGAAGTTTGTTATGCAAAGAAATCGAGAAACTGGAGGTCAGAATCAGGTTTATTATCACCGACATGTGACGTGAAATTTGTTAACTGAGCAGCAGCAGTTCAATGCAATACATAATATAGAAGAAAAAAAACACAAAATAAAATAATAATAGTAACAAAAATAAGTAAATCAATTACAATATACGTATATTGAATAGATTAAAAATCGTGCAAAAAACAGAAATACCATATATTAAAAAAGTAAGGTAGTGTCCAAGGGCTCAATGTCCATTGGCAGAGGGGAAGAAGCTGTTCCTGAATTGCTGAGTGTGTGCCTTCAGGCTTCTGTACCTCCTACCTGATGGTAACAGAGAGAAAGGGGCATGCCCTGGGTGCTGGAGGTCCTTAATAATGGATGCTGACTTTCTGAGACATAGCTCCTTGATGATGTCCTGGGTACTTTGTAGGCTAGTATCCAAGATGGAGCCGACTAAATTTACAACCTTCTGCAGCATATTTCAGCCCTGTGCAGTAGCCCCTCCATACCAGACAGTGATGCAGCCTGTCAGAATGCTCTCCATGGTACATTAATAGAAGATTTTGAGTGTATTTGTTGACATACCAAATCTCTTCAAACTCCTAATGAAGTATAGCCTCTGTCTTGCCTTCTTTATAACTACATCGACATGTTGGGATCAGGTTAGGTCCTCAGAGATCTTGACTCACAGGAACTTGAAACTGCTCACTCTCTCCACTTCTGATGCCTCTATGAGGATTGGTGTGTGTTCCCCCAGCTTACCCTCCCCTGAAGTCCACAATCAACTCTTTCGTCTAACTGTCGTTGAGTTCGAGGTTGTTGCTGCGACACCACTCCACTAGTTGGCATATCTCACGCCTATACGCCCCCTCAACTCCATCTGAGATTGTACCAACAATGGTTGCATCATCAGCAATTTTATAGATGGTACTTGATCCATGCCTAGCCACACAGTCATGGGTATAGAGAGAGTAGAGCAGTTGGGTAAGCACACACCGCTGAGGTGCACCCTTGCATCGATATGTTGGACCAGATTAGATCAGGTCAGATTGAAATTGAGATTGAAATCAAACATTATGTGATGAAGAGCAGAGAAACCAAGTTCTTGTTCCTAAACAAAATAGATTCTGTTCTGCTGAAAATCCAAAGCAACTCACACACAATGCTGGAGCAACTCAGCAGGTCAGGCATCTATATAGAGGAATAAACATTAAAGATCTTGAGTCTTGATAAATGGTCTCAGCCCAAAATATTGACTGTTTATTCCTCTGAATGATGCTGCCTGACCTGCAAAACTCTTTTCACCTGTTTCTCAGTTGGATCATACAATATTTGCTTAAGAGATGTGAAAGTAGGCCCTATATGTATTATACAGCTGTATGCAGATCAGACAATCAACCAATCATGTAGCAGCAACTCAATGCATAAAAGCATGCAGACATGGTCAAAAGGTTTAGTTATTGTTCAGACCAAGCATCAGAATGGGGAAGAAATATAATCTAAGTGGCTTTGATGTGGAATGATTATTAGCACCAGATGGAGTGGTTTGAGTACCTCAGAAATTGCTGATTTCCAGGGATTTTCATGCACAACAGTCTCTGTCGTGGTTTTTATCTCATGGCCCAATACCATTGGTTGGAAACACCTGCTCCAGAGTTTACAGAGAATGGAGAGAAAAATTTTTAAAAATCCAGCAAGTGACAGCTCTGTGGGGGAAAACACCTTGTTACTGAGAGGTCAGATGAGAAAGGCCAGTCTGATTCAAGCTGACAGGAAGGCATCAGTTACTCACACAACTACAAGTTGGAAAAGTGGTTTCCAGAAGAACATCTCTGAATGCACAACACATCAGACCTTGAAGTGGATGGGCTACAGCTGCAGAAGATAATGATCATACACTCAGCAGCTACTCTATTAGATGCAGGTACCTGGTGAAAGGGCCACTGCGCGTGTATGGTTACACCATGAAGTAAGAGATGGTTGTCAAGCTTACAGAGATTCACAGAAACCCTCCACCACTCTGTTGCATCCAGATCAACTATGAGTTTTGTGACGATGTTGAATCTTGTAACAAGCACTGCCTGCATCAAAGCTGGCTCAGTTTGGGATTAATGGCTTTATGACCAATTTTGACAATGATACAAAGATAGGTGGAGTGGCAAATAGTATTGAGGAAGAAGGGAGTCTGCAGAAGGACTTAGACAGATTGGAAAAATGGGGAAAGAGGCCGTAAATGGAATACGATGCAGGGAGGTGTGTGGTCATGCACTTTAGTAGAAGGAATGAAGGCATAGACTACTTTCTAAATGGGGTGCAAATTCAAAAGTCAGAGGTGCAAAAGAACTTGGGAGTCCTTGTGCAGAATTTCCTAGAGGTTAACTTGCAGGCTGAGTCAGTAGTAATTAAGGCAAGCACAATGCTGGCATTCATTTTGAGAGGATTAAAATATAAAAGTCAGGATGTATTGCTAAGATTTTGTATCATTGATTAGACTGCATTTGGAACATTGTGAGTAATTTTGGGCCCCATATTTAAGCAAGAACATGCTGGCATTGGAAAACATCTGGAGTACAGTTACAAGAATGATCCCAGGAAAAGAAATGGTTAAAATAAAAGGAGTGTTTCATGTCTCTGGGCCTGTACTCACTGGAATGTAGAAAAATGATGGGTGATCTCATTGAAACCTGTTGAATATTGAAAGGGCTCAATAGAGTAGACATGGAGTGGATGTTTCCATTAATGGAGAACTCCAGGACCAGAGGGCACGGTCTTTAAATATACCCAATGACTTGGCCTCCACACCATCTGTGTCAATGAATTCTATAGATTCACCACCCTCTGACTAAAGAACTTCCTCCTCATCTCAGTTCTAAAGAGACTTAGAATACAAGAAAGTCCCTTTAGAACTGAGATGAGGAGGAAGTTCTTTAGTCAGAGGGTGGTGAATCTATGGAATTCATTGACACAGATGGTGTGGAGGCCAAGTCATTGGGTATATTTAAAGCAGTGTGTTCTTGATAAGTAAGCTCAAGGTTTATGGGAAGAATGCAGGTGAATGGGTTTGAGAAGGAAAATAAATCAGCTGTGATGGAAGGGCAGGGTAGGCTCGATGGCTCGAATACCTTAATTCTGCTCCCCTATCCTATGACCTAATGGTTCTGTGTCTGGGCTAATTCCTACAAACACGTTGGTGATACTACTTCACAGGTGGGGTGGCCCCTCCACTGGTCAAGGTCAACCAACGATGTTGTGCTCCAGCAACCTACATGAAACGCAAGCCAGGGTGCTGCGATATGGAGAGCAAGCTATTGCCCATGTAGCAGGCTGCCCGTCCCTCCTCTCCACACAGCTGATGAATCCAAAGGAACTGCAGAGACTGCTGCATTCTGGCACCGGTGGCATCACATGAGTTGCCAGTCAATGCTGAACTCAACTTTAGGGACTCCAGCTCTGGATTTTTTCTGGGGATTTAATCCTGAAACCTTCCCCATGAGTGAGTGTATTTGCAAGGCAATGGAAGTATGAGATCAGAGTTTTTCTTCCCCTAAGACTGAGAGCGGTAAGCGTAAAGGAGTTGGGCGCTTACTGTTCTGGTTAACAAAAGACGGTGAAATCCGGGTCATATTACGATCGAGGAACATGTTTGTAGACCGATATTGAACTTTTTACTGTTGGACTTCGGCCACATTCCACCGAGATACAACACTGGGCGGCACGGGAGGTTGTTCCTGCCTGTGGCCATCGAACTTGCAGCTCCTCCCGTGGAGGGTCAAACACCCTGAGCCAATAGACTGGTCCTGGACTTATTTTCCATCTGGCATAGTTTGCATTTAGTTGTTTGATTGTTTGTGGTTTTTGTATTGCTATATTTATGCTCTATTCTTGGTTGGTGCGGCTGTAACGAAACCCAATTTCCTTCGGGATCAATAAAGTATATCTATCTATCTATCTATCTATCTATCTAAATGAGCTGTCAACCATAGACGATGAGCCCTATCTGCCTGAAGAGACTGGTTTTAAGATACTAGTAATCCAACCTTTGCCCCTTCTGTCAGTGGAAACAGTTCCGCCAAGAAATGGAGTTGGTTGTCAGAAGACATTTGAGGTGAACACCATCGGGAGCATTTAATAAAGTATTGGAAGCTTACACTACTTCCCATGGATATGACAACCTTAAGGAACCTCTACCTTAAGATAATCAGCTTTAAGGTACTTTGAGGTGTTTGGGAAGGACTCCAATTTATTAATTCATTTAAAAGTTTGCATTTTTTCATACAATAACCATGAGAAATTGACTCCAAAAGCTACAGCTCAGCAAAGAAGCAGTTGGTGGGCTGGGCCATCTGTTGCAGAATCCATCTTGGCACTGTGAACAGCAAGTTAGCGCGTGTTTAGCTCATGCTAACGTTTCCCAAGGTGCTGACAACAAATACATGAACCAACTGTATTGATTTCCCTTCTTTCCGACTGACAGGCAAACTTCAAAACACAGTACTTTTATTATCAAAGTACATATATATCACCATTTTCTTGCAGGCATTCACAATAAAACAGAGAAACACAATATAATCAATGAAAAACTACACACAAACACTGACAAGCAACTAATGTGCAAAAGGAGACAACTGTGCAAGTACAAAAAAACTACAAATAATAAATAAATACATAAATATATAGATAGATAAATAATACTGAGAACATCTGTTGTTGAGTCTATAAAAATGAGTCCAGTTTTTGTTCAATGATCAGTTCAGTGTTGAGATGAGTGAAATTATCCGCACTGGTTTAGGAACCTGAGTTCAAGTAAGAAGATTTATTTTAATCAAAATGAACTTTATTTATAATTAAAAAAATTACAAGAATAACCTGTTCAATGACTTTTCATTCATATTCAATGCTTTCCCTACTGTTCTTTTGCATTCATACACGTCAATATCACTGCTGCCACTCATGTGGTCCCTGGGGTGGTATACCACTACAATCATAATTGAGGGGCTTCTCTCCCAACCCGCCCCTCCCTCCCCAGTAGACGAAGAACCGTACACTGTGGCCCTTCTACACAAAGCCCTTGCGGCGGCTGTGCCAGGCTCCAGTGAGTCCCTCAGCTCATGCTCCTACAGCCTGGAATCTACCAGTAGGCAGCATTCCTCCTAGGACATCCTGATGTGCTGGCAAACCTAGAATTTGGAGAACAACAAAGGCCACTCTGCCTTCAGAACTACAACTATGGTTAAGAACTTCATAGAGTAATCACACCCCATCACTTCCTTTCTCCTACATGTACTGGTCAGTTTCTCCATACATACATTCATAATACTAATCTCAGCTATTCCAAGTAGCAGTGAGATCCTTATTCTGATTTTTGTTTGAATCTTGGATCACTGAATAATTATTCCACAAAATTTCATTCAGCCAATCATGAAAACTGAACCTCCCCCCCCCCCCCCAGTATTCCATTCAAGATCCGTTGGATTTGTGCTTTTCCATTTACTGTTGTGTGTTCCTGCCTCTTCCACACGTTGGTCCATGTGTTGCAACTCTCCTCTGATTTCAAGGAGTAACTTAAAACCATAAGATATAGGAGCAGAATTAGGCAGTTCAGTCCATCAAGTTACTCCACCATTCAGTCATGGATCATTATTTTCAACTGCTTTCTCCTGCCTTCTCCCCATAATCCTTCATCCCATTACCAATCAAGAACCTATCAATCTCTACCTTAAATACACCCAATGACTTCCATAGAGGTCAAAGGAAATGTACTTCACAAACTCCTCTTCCTCAGGCTAACGAGATTCCATAAGACCGTAAGACATAGGAACAGAATAAGGCCATTTGGCCCATCAAATCTGCTTTGCTGCTCAATCCTGGCTGATTTATTTTCTGAGTTAGTTATTTTACCCTTTCAATCCAACTCAATGACAACAGAATGCGTCGTTTGTGTAAAAACAAATCAGCCAGGATTTGCAGGGGGCATCCCTTAAGTATCACAAAAATAGCATTACTCACAAATTATTAACACTAACCTGTAACATCTTTCGAATGTGGAAGGAAAATGGTGCACATGAAGACAATTCATGTGGTCACAGGGAGAACGTACAAACTTCTTACAGACAGCGGCAGGAATTGAATCACAAAAGGAGATAGCTGGTGCTGTAAAACGATCATGCTAACTGCTACGTTACTGCGTCTTTAAGGAAAATATAACATGTATTAAAATGGTGCAAGATCAGAGCGAAAAGTATGGGGGTCATGCGAAAATAATGCTAATGAAATGAATGTGCTGAAGGATAATAATGTTTAAAATGCTGAATGTGAAAATCAGAGCCATGGGGTGGGGTGTAATGTTGGAAGAAAAGTGATCGTCTGAGACATAACAAGTCCATTAAATCTAGCAAGCAGAGACTAACAAGGCATAGAAGTTAAAGCAAGTAAGGCAAGGCCAGAACTGATTAAGGGATAGGGATAACAAGGGAGGAGTTCAGAAACTCAAAGAGTGATTCTACTGAAGCAAGTGACATTTCTGTCAGAACACAAGACAATTAGTAGCATTCTAAAGATAGCATTCAAAAAGTACTGCAGCTGGTGAGAGCAATAAACAATAATAAGTATAAGAACAATGCACAAAAGAGATGTGGTTTGTGATAAATGTAAAATAACATGTATTTTTCTAAGAAAATGGGATAAGGTGACACAGGAAATTGGTAACTAGCATGTAAGGTTGATAAGAAAAAATGTATAAATTACAGGAAAAGGGACAGAGGGCAAGAACAAACAAAGAGAATCTGAAGCAAGAGAACGCAGAGAAAAAAAACCTGCACTAGCAACATTGGGAGGGCGGGTCTCTGAGCTTTCAAGGAGCTGACTCCATCATCTTATTTCTGTATTATTTCTTTGTATTGAATGCAGTGTAATACGATAAACCTCCTCTGCTTACAGCCAACACTCCTGCACCCTTTTCAGACTGATGTACTTCAACAAGTCTCTTGAGCTGGTTAAAATTACCATCAATTGGCAAAAAACTTCAGAGAGAAAAGAATTTTCAGAATTAGAATCGGAATCAGAATTATTATCAGTGACATGTTGAAAGGGTTGGACAGAGTAGATGTGGAAAGGTTGTTTCCCTTGGTGGGTGAGTCCAGGACAAGAGGACACAGTCTTAGAATTAGAGGGTACCCAGTTAAAACAGAGAAGAGGAGAAATTTTTTTGGCCAGAGGGTCGTGGATTTGTGGAATTCGTTGCCACATACAGCTGTGGAGGCCCGATCATTGAGGGTGTTTAAGGAGGAGATTGACAGGTATCTAATTAGTCAGGGTATCAAGGGATATGGGGAAAAAGCCGGAAATTGGAACTAGATGGGTGAATAGTTTAGCTCATGGGGGAGCTGCGGAGCAGACTCGATGGGCCGAATGGCCTACTTCTGCTCCTTTGTCTTGTGATCTTGTGACATAAAGATTTAAAGGTATTTTAAAGATTATCTTTATTTGTCACGTGTACATCGAGACACAGTGAAATGCATTGCTTGT
Source organism: Mobula hypostoma (assembly GCF_963921235.1). Taxonomy (NCBI): domain Eukaryota; kingdom Metazoa; phylum Chordata; class Chondrichthyes; order Myliobatiformes; family Myliobatidae; genus Mobula; species Mobula hypostoma. Next base: position 10,722,603 of record NC_086103.1, read on the forward strand.
GTCAAATCAAATCATCGAGGGTTGTGCTGGAGGTAGCCTGTAGATGTCAGCATGTTTCTGACAGCACCATAGCATACCCACAACCTCCTAACCCTAACCATACATTTTTGAATATACACGCAGACACACACAATGTTATCAGCAGTTTTCCTCTCCTGACAAAATCCTGTATAACTTTTATTTTTATTTTAAGATAAATGCATCCCTAGAATACTCTGTTTCGGCAGACGGGTCTCATTGTCGTGTTTGGCAGCTCATCCAGGAGAAGGAAAATGTTTATCTCAAACCTCCACTTCCTTCTGGCTGTACCCACTCATGTGGAAGGTTTCAAGAGTAAACCCCAAAGGAAAAATCCAGAGCTGGAGTACCTAAGGCAGTCCTATGTTGAGTTCAACGCGAACTGACAGCTTCTGCAATACCGCTGGTGTCAAACCTTTAGGTGCATGGAGAGAGGGAGCCTGCTATATGGGCAGCAGCTTGGTCTCCATATCATAATGCCCTGACTTGCAACTCATGTAGATAGCAGAGTTGCAACATCCATGGTTGACCCAGACCAATAGAGGGCCTCAAAGAATGCCCTGTTAGATTTAGTATTAATATTAAGGACTAAGGAGCTGGTGGTAGACCTGAGGAGAGCTAAGGTACTGGTGGCCCCTGTTTCCATCCAGGGGGTCAGTGTGGACATGATGGATAAATACCTGGGAATACGAATTGACAATAAACTGGACTGGTCAAAGAACACTGAGGCTGTCTACAAGAAGGGTTAGAGCCGTCTCTATTTCCTGAGGAGACTGAGGTCCTTTAACATCTGCCGGACGATGCTGAGGATGTTCTACGAGTCTGTGGTGGCCAGTGCTATCATGTTTGCTGTTGTGGCTGGGGCAGCAGGCTGAGGGTGGCAGACACCAACAGTATCAACAAACTCATTCGTAAGGCCAGTGATGTTGTGGGGATGGAACTGGACTCTCTCACGGTGGTGTCTGAAAAGAGGATGCTGTCCAAGTTGCATGCCATCTTGGTCAATGTCTCCCATCCACTACATAATGTACTGGGTGGGCACAGGAGTACATTCATCCAGAGACTTATTCCTCCGAGATGCAGCACAGAGCGTCATAGGAAGTCATTCCTGCCTGTGGCCATCAAACTTTACAACTCCTCCGTTGGAGGCTCAGACATCCTGAGCCAATAGGCTGGTTGGTCCTGGACTTATTTCATAATTTACTGGCATAATTTACATATTACTTTTTAACTATTTATGGTTCTATTACTATTTATTATTTATGGTGCAACTGTAACAAAAACCAATTTCCCCCAGGATCAATAAAGTATGACTATGACTATTTATGACTGGGTGGTGGGGTGGAGAAGTGCTTCTACCAAAAGAGGTACAAGTCAGTCCTTCCCTCCAAGGTGTAGTACCTGCTTTGCCCACCCAATCAGGTGATTACGTGACGCCATGGGAGCAGGTGGTGCTTGGTCATATGAGCAGCTGGTGCATATCACATCCTGGTTATGTGATCACTGATACTAGGCAGACAATCGCTGAAGGGTATTGATAATGGCTGGGGTCACCTGTCTTGTAAAGACTCTGCCCAAAAGTAGTCAATGGCAAACCACTCCTGAAGAAAAATTTGTCAAGAAAAATCATAGTCAAGACCATGATCCTCCATTCTTTCTACTTTAATCATGTCTTTCATATGGCAGGGAGATGAAAACCAACATTGTATATAACTGCAACATAACTTCCTAACTCATCTTCAATGCCCTGACCAATGAAGACCAGTCTTCCAAATTCCTTCTTCACCATGGGCTAAATTTTAAATGAGTGCCTAGTATTACACTGGGTCAGGCAATGAGTTGGAAGAGTAGAGATGTATATGGTTGAGTGTATGGAAGTCCTGGTTATGTGACCATTGATGCCATGCAAACAATCTCTGAAGACAATTGATAATGGTTGGGGTCACTCATCTTGTAAAGACACTTCCCAGAGCAAGGCAATGGCAAACCACTTCTGGAGAAATATTTCCCAAGAACAACCATGGTCATGGTCCTAGACCATGATCACCCATTCATATGACACATCACAGAGTGATGATAATGTATTTATGACACCTGATTTGGAAAAACACATAAACAGAAATCTTGTCAATGTTGCCAAACCCCTCCTAATTTTAACCACCATCAGGTCACTTCTAATGAAAAGGGTGCTGAAGAACCCTAAATTACATCAGTGCTGCATTTTCCAAAGTCTAAGATGCAACTTAAAGGCAGCAAATTTTCCTCTGTCATCAGTTCTTACTGCCCTGCATCTGTACAATGTTATAAACTTGGTACTGTGCCCCAAAACTCATTAACAACCTACTTTTGAGTGTGCAGATCTCATAGAAGACAAGTGCCTATGAGGGAAGTATCTGTCTTTTGTGGAGTTGGAAGAGCGTTTGTGTATGCATGTGTGTCTACGCCTGTGCGTGTCGGTGGGAGAAAGGAAAGGGGCTTGTTTTGTTTTGTTTTTTTCTTGTGATCTGTGGTGTTCTGCTGTGCATTGTGGGCATTCTATATCAACACCATAATGTGGGGCGCCATTTGTGAGCTGCTCCAGCACATCCTTAGGTGTGCTGGTCGTTAACACAAACAGCACATTTCACTGTACGTTTCGGTGTACACGTGATAAATAAGTCTGAATCTGGATCCAAGGCTGGTCCCTCAGTTGACTTCAATAATAATGAAGTTACTAATGCTTGGGAGTTACCAACAAAAAGAAATAATGTTTCAGTGTATTAATAGCATTGGTTCCTTAACACAAGGGATTTTGCAGATGCTGAAAATCTTGAAATGCTGGAGGAACTCAACGAGTCAGGAAGCGTCTATGGAGTGGAATAAACAGTCGAAGTTTTGGACTCAGACTCTTCATCAGGACTGGAAAGGAAGGGAGCAGAACCAGAATAAGGGGACGGGATGAAGTACAAGATGGCAAGTGATAGGTGAGATCAGGTGGGGGAGGAAGGTGGGTGGATGGGGAGAGGGAATGAAGTGAGAAGCTTGGATTTGATCGGTGAAAGAGGTGAAGGGTTGAAGAAGAAGGAATCTGATAGCAATGGGCAATAGACCATGGGAGAAAGGGAAAGAGGAGAGAAGAAACAGAGGCAAGTGACGGGCAAGCGAGGAGTAGAGAAGTGGTGAGAAGGGGAACCAGAATGGAGAATGGAAACAGAGAGAAGGAGGGGAGGGAAGAGAAATTACCGGAAGTTAGAGAAATTGGTGTGGCAAAGCAAATGTGAAGTGGATTAGTTTAGGAACTGACAGAGAGCAGCTCATGGCTATAAAACAAACCATGTCTAATCCCTTTGTGGAGTCCACCTCAACCCTTGCGATACCTCCATACTGCTGCCCATCACTTTACCCATGATACCATGAAAGAGGAGGGAGAGAGAATGAATCTCTTTGTGAAAGTCGTGATAGAAATTTACACTGTTTGTTCTTTTAGATCACTACCTGACAATAACCATAGGAAACAGGCTCCAGTAACTTTAATTCAGATATTGGAGCCAATGGCAAGTTGTGCCATCTGTTGCCTGGAAACATGGAGCCAATTTCCACTGTGTGGGACAAGCAATATTCAACTTAATGGTGCATATTTTATAATCAAGTTTGGCACAACATTCTTTTGTGGTATGTCACTGGTGTGGAAGACAGCTATTGTGTGTACCCAATGGATTTACGTGGGCAGCAAATTGCCAGTGCTCCTCATCAACGAGACGAACACTGATGATCTCATGAAAAGTGAATTATTTCTCAGGCAACACATACAAAATGCTGGAGGAACTCAGCAAGTTAGACAGCATCTATGAAAATGAATAAACGGTCGATGTTTCAAGCTGAAACCTTTCTTCAGAACTGGAAAGGAAGGGGGAAGATGACGGATTATAAAGGTGGGGGGAGGGAGGAAGGAGGATAAGCAGGAAGGTGGATGGGAAAGATCAAGGGCTGGAGAAGAAAGAATCTGATAGGAGAGTGGACCATGGGACAAAGGGAAGTAGGGAGCACCAGGGGGAGATATTAGGTAGGTGAGGTAAGAGGCCAGAATAGGAAATAGAAGAAGAGGGAAGAGGAAGGGAAAAAGAAAAAAAGAGAAAAATTAGTTAATAGAGCCTGTCAAAGTCCAACCCTACATCCCGGCCATGAGAGGCGGAAACATGCAAGGACAGCCAATTGGGCTCTAGTGAATCTGTGTGGGCCAACTCCCAATACAGTGGATACAATGGATCACAGAAACTTTGATGAACTCCAGCCATACCATTGACTTTGGATGATGGAGACAGGAGGTCATTAATGGCTTATGTTTCACTGGGAGCTAAGGGCCCAAAAAAAGTTTGTGGACAGAGAAATTGATATTCGTGTCATCAGGTTAGAGGTTACGTAGATAGAATATGAGGTGCTGCTCCTCCACCCTGAGTGTGGCCTCATTGTGGCAGAAGAGGATGGTGTGGACCAAAATGTTGGAAGTCCCAGACAAGCTTTTTTCCTTTCTGTGTTTTTCTTTTCTGTAGAACTGCATGGTAGCATAATGGTTAATGCAACATTTTACAATGTCAGTGTTCACCGATCAGGGTACAGTTCCTAACGTTGTTTGTAAGGAGTTTATACATTCTCCTCATGACCGCATATGTTTCTCTGAATGACCTGGTTTCCTTCTATGTTCCAAACATGAATAGATAGCGTCAGTAAGTTGTGGGCATGCTATGTTGGTGCCGGAAGCATAGGAACAAGTGTGGCTGCCCTCAGCACAATGCTCAGACTTGTGTTGGTTGTTGACGCAAACAATGCAGTTCATTGCAGGTTTTTGATATTTCAATGTACATGTGACAAATAAATCTAATTTAATCTAAGAACTGTTCAGTACTATCATGTATCTTGCAAAGATAAATTTAAATATGTTATTATTTTGAGGGTTATACTCATATTTATAGCAGGTTGGCACTGGACCCGATAGATGTTATTCATTGATTGACATACAACTATTAGATTAGATTAGATTAGATTCAACTTTATTGTCATTGTGCTGAGTACAGATAAAAAAACAATGAAATGCAGTTAGCATCTGACCAGAAATGCAAAGAATAGTGTTATTTACAAAATAACTGTGAATAAAAAGTAAGTGCTACAGCACACAAATATAAAAGTACTGAGACAGACCAATATGGGTGCAATACTGCTTAGCGCTGTGATGTGAGGTTCAGCAGGGTCACAGCCTCAGGGAGGAAGTTCTTCCTGTGCCTGCTGGTGTGGGAGCAGAGGCTCCTGTAGCGCCTACCGGATGGGAGGAGAGTAAAAAGTAATTAGTACTTTACTTTCTTTCTAAAACTTATTATTAATTTTCCAAAATTATAAACAGAATAACAATATTGATACAGAGAGATTGGAATAATCTTATTGTTGATATACATGTACAAAAAAGACATCAAATAATACAGATGTAATAGACTTCCAAACTCTTATTATAGTTAATCATAGAGAAACAAATAAAAAGAAAAAAAAATGCAAAGAAAACCCCCCAAAAAAACAAAAAAAAACTAAATACTAAACCCAAAAAGAAAGCAAATGGAACAAAACAAGGCTGGACAATATCTTAAATCGAATACATTCAATAATGTCGTCAACTCCGCTCCTCCATTCATACATTTTAAGTTAATAAGAAGGATTCGGAAAAGGTCAAATTACACCATATGAAAATGTTGAATAAATGGTTTCCAAGTCTCTTCAAATTTAAGCGAAGGATCAAAAATGTCACTTCTAATTTTTTCTAAATTTAAACATGATACTCATGACTATACCCTTTCCCCACATGAAACCACCATGGTGGGCTTCACAGCTGAACAGGTGAGAAGACAGCTGAAATGTCTCAACCCAAGCAAGGCTGCAGGACCGGATGGTGTCAGTACCAGGGTGCTCAAAGCCTGTGCCCCTCAGCTATGTGGAGTACTTCGCCATGTCTTCAACCTGAGCCTGAGGCTCCGGAGGGTTCCTGTACTGTGGAAGGCGTCCTGCCTCGTCCCTGTGCCGAAGACACCGCGCCCCAGCGGCCTCAATGACTACAGACTGGTGGCATTGACCTCATGAAGACCCTGGAGGGACTTGTCCTAGAGCTGCTCCGACCTATGGTCAGGCCACACTTAGATCCCCTCCAGTTCGCCTACCAGCCCCGACTAGGAGTTGAGGATGCCATCGTCTATCTGCTGAACCGTGTCTACGCCCCACCTGGACAAGCCAGCGAGCACTGTGAGGGTCATGTTTTTTGACTTCTCCAGTGCGTTCAACACCATCCGCCCTGCTCTGCTGGGGGAGAAGCTGACAGCGATGCAGGTGGATGCTTCTCTGGTATCATGGAATCTTGATTACCTGACTGGCAGACCACAGTATGTGTGCTTGCAACACTGTGTGTCTGACAGAGTGATCAGCAGCACTGGGGCTCCACAGAGGACGGTCTTGTCTCCCTTTCTCTTCACCATTTACACCTCGGACTTCAACTACTGCACAGAGTCTTGTCATCTTCAGAAGTTTTCGGATGACTCTGCCATAGTTGGATGCATCAGCAAGGGAGATGAGGCTGAGTACAGGGCTACGGTAGGAAACTTTGTCACATGGTGTGAGCAGAATTATCTGCAGCTTAATGTGAAAAAGACTAAGAAGCTGGTGGTAGACCTGAGGAGAGCTAAGGTACTGGTGGCCCCTGTTTCCATCCAGAGGGTCAGTGTGGACATGGTGGATAAATACCTGGGGATACGAATTGACAATAAACTGGACTGGTCAAAGAACACTGAGGCTGTCTACAAGAAGGGTCAGAGCCATCTCTATTTCCTGAGGAGACTGAGGTCCTTTAACATCTTCCAGACAATTCTGAGGATGTTCTACGAGTCTGTGGTGGCTGGTGCGATCATGTTTGTGCTGTTGTGTGCTGGGGCAGCAGGCTGAGGGTAGCAGACACCAACAGAATCAACAAACTCATTCGTAAGGCCAGTGACGTTGTGGGGATGGAACTGGACTCTCTGACGGCGGTGTCTGAAAAGAGGATGCTGTCCAAGTTGCATGCCATCTTGGACAATGTCTCCCATCCACTACATAATGTACTGGGTGGGCACAGGAGTACATTCAGCCAGAGACTCATTCCACCGAGATGCAACACAGAGCGTCATAGGAAGTCATTCCTGCCTGTGGCTATCAAACTTTACAACTCCTCCCTTGGAGGGTCAGACACCCTGAGCCAATAGGCTGGTCCTGGACTTATTTCATAATTTACTGGCATAATTTACATATTACTATTTAACTATTTATGGTTCTATTACTATTAATTATTTATGGTGCAACTGTAACAAAAACCAATTTCGCCCGGGATCAATAAAGTATGACTATGACTATGAAATGTGGTGGGAGGGTTGGTCTCCTTCCAGTTCAATAAAATGGATTTTCTGGCCATTAAAGTAACAAATGTGATCATCCGACAGGCTGAAGAGGGTAAAAATCTATGTTCCATCATTGGCAAACCAAAAATTGCTGTAATAGGATGGGGTTGTAAGTCAAAACGCAAAACTGTTGAAATAATATCAAAAATATCTTTGCAGAATTTTTCCAAAAGAGGACAGGACCAAAGCATATGAGTCAAGGAAGCTACCTCAAAGTGACATCTGTCACAAATAGAGTTTATATGGGAATAAAAACGAGCTAGTTTATCTTTAGACATATGGGCCCTATGCACTACTTTAAATTGTATTAGAGTATGTTTGGCGCATATAGAGGAAGAACTAACTAATTGAAAAATGTTATCTCATTTCTCTATAGGTAGGCAAAGTTGAAGTTCCCTTTCCCATTCATTTTTAATTTTATCAGATATACCTGGCTGTAATTTCATAATTATATTATAATTAGTTGCTATTAACCCCTTCTGAAAGGGATTTAAACCTAAAATTTTACCGATGGTATCAGTAGGGTGTGAAATTGGGAAGGTAGGCAGCGTGGTATTTTAAAAGTTTCTTATTTGTAAATACCTAAAAAAATGGGATCTGGGCAAATTAAATTTATTAGATAACTGTTCAAAAGACATGAAACAGTTATTCAGAAATAAGTCACGGAAACATGTTATACCTTTCATTTTCCATATCAAAAATGCTTGATCCATAACCGTGGGTTGAAAAAAAAATTAGATATAATAGGGCTTGATAATATAAATTTGTTCAAACCAAAAAATTTACGAAATTGAAACCATATTCGTAATGTATGTTTAATTATTGGATTAACCATTTGTTTATTCAATTTAGATAACACAAAAAGAAGTGAAGTTCCTCAAATGGAAGCCAATGAGAACCCTTGTACAGGTTAACCTTCAAGGTTTACCCATTGTGGACTTGGAATTATATTCCAATCTTGTGTCCAAAATATTAAATATCGAATAGTAATTGCCCAATAATAGAATCTTAGATTCAGCAATGCTAAACCATCATCTTTCTTGGACTTCTGTAAATATTTTTTACTTAACCTGGGATATTTATTCTGCCATATATAGGAGGAAATTTTAGAATCAATAGAATCAAAAAAAGATTTAGGAATAAAAATTGGTATCGCTTGGAGTAGATATAAAAATTTAGGTAGAATAATCACTTTAATAGCATTAATTCGCCCAATCAGTGATAGAGACAATTGGGACCACTTAGTAATCAGTTGTTTAACCTGACTAATTAATGGTAAAAGATTGAGCTTGAATAAGTCCTTATGTCTCTTAGCAATTTTAACTCCCAAATAAGTAAAATAGTCAGTAATCACTCTGAATAGTGAATCTCTATAAATGGGAACCTGCATATTTAATGGAAAAAGTTTACTCTTGCCAAGATTCAATTTGTAACCAGAAAAACTACTGAACTAAGCAAGCAAAGTTAATACTGCCGGAATGGATTTCTCAGGGTTAGAAATATATAATAGTAGATCACCTGCATACAGTGATAATTTATGTGTCTCATTTCCACGGGTAATACCAAATATATTAGGAGAGTCACGAATAGCAATAGCTAACGGTTCCAGGGCAATGTCAAATAGTAGTGGACTAAGAGGGCAATCCTGCCTAGTACCACAGAGTAATTGAAAAAAGGGAGATCTTTGATTATTAGTAAATACCAAAGCCAAAGGAGTAAGATATATCAATTTAATCCAAGATATGAATATCAGACTAAAATTAAATTTCTCAAGCGTATTAAACAAATATATCCATTCGACTCTAACAAAGGCTTTCTCAGTGTCCAGTGAAATGACACATTCTGGAGTTCTAGATGAAGGAGTATAAACAATATTCATTAATCTCCTAATATTAACGATGTTTAATAAATCCAATCTGATCAACAGAAATAATTTGAGGCAATACATTCTCCAATCTCGTTTCCAATATTTTAGAAAAAATCTTAGAATCCACATTCACCAAAGATATAAGCCTATAAGATGCACATTCAGTAGGATCCTTACCTTTTTTGAGAATTAGGGAAATAGAAGCTCGATAAAAAGATTGTGGTAATTTACCTATAGATACTGCATCCCTAAAAATTCTACATAGCCAAGGAGACAGTATAGTAAAGAAAAATTTTTTAAAATTCTACTGTATATCCATCTGGGCCAGGTGCTTTACCTGAGTTCATCGAAGAAATAGCATATTTTCTTTCTTCTACTGTAACAGATACATCTAGTTTTAAACTTTCATTGGATGATAATTTTGGAATATTCAATTTCTTTAAAAATTCATGCATTATAGTGGAGTCATCAGGAAATTCTGATTGGTATAGGGAGGTATAAAATTCTTGAAAGGATTTATTTATCTCATCATGATCAACCGTCAGAGTACCATCTCTTTTACGAATCTTAACAATCTGGCGTTTAACCGAAGCCGATTTCAATTGACTAGCCAATAGTTTCCCAGTTTTATCACCATGCATATAGAATTGATTCTTAGTTTTAATTAATCGGCTTTCAATCGAAGATGATAGTAATAGACTATGTTCCATTTGAAGTTCAACTCTCTCTTTGTGAAGCTCCTGATTAGGAGCTATAGAATATATCTTGTCAATTTCTTTGATCTTGTCAACCAGTTTAAGTATTTCATTATTAGTTCGCTTTTTTAATCTAGCAGAATATGAAATAATTTGTCCACGAATATATGCTTTCAAAGTATCCCATAGTACCCCGCTGGAAATTCCTTCCGTATATTCGTTGTAAAGAAAGAATTAATCTGTTCCTCAATAAAATTAACAATGCCTGAATCCTGAAGCAAAGTGGTATTAAATCAACATTGTCTAGTACTAGAAGATGTATCCATTGATTAATAGATAGTTTCAACAGCACATGATCAGAGACAGCAATGGAGTGTTATTTGCAGTCAATAACAAGTGGAATTAATCGAGAGTCAATAAGAAAATAATCAATTCTTGAATAATGATGATATACATATGAAAAAAATGAGAACTCTTTCTCATCCAAAATGTCATGACTTCCAGTTCCTCTTTGGACCTTCTTTCCTCTTCCGGGGTCATGAGTTTGTATTCTGGTTAACCCTTTACATACCTTATGTTCAATTTCAGTACTATGGATAAGATCATTAATTTGGTTTCTTGGAATACAAATGGTTTAAACCACCCGATTAAATGGAAGCAAATTTTTAAGGTGTTCCATAGGATGAATGCTGACATTATCTTTGTACAAGAAACTCATGGCCGGAAAGAGGATAATCAGCATTTTTTCAGGTTCTGGAAGAACTAACAGTATTATTCGAATTTACAGGCCAAAGTAAAAGACGTTTCTATTTTTATAGGTCTGTCAATTTCATTTTTGCATCATGAGACTATTTCAGATCCGAATGGTAGATTTTTGTGAACTACTGGTTTGTTATTTAACAAAAAAGTTGTTATGCTTAATGTTTATGCTCCAAATGTCGATTGTCCCGAATTTTTTAAGAATCCCTTTACATCCCTTCCTAATTCAAATGGTTATATGTTGATTATGGGCAGAGGTTTTAACTGTTGTTTAAATCCTTTCATGGATAGATCCATGTCCAATCAAGTACTTCTGAACAAATCAGCTACTTTTATTAACTCTTTTATGGTTGACTCTGGAATCTCAGAAATTTGGAGATTCTTACACCCCAACGAGTACTTTAATGTGTGGAAAAATTTCAAGCCAATGAAATTAGTTTTGGGTTCCATGAGTAATATTCAAGATTCAAGTTTATTTATAACATATACATCAAAACATACAGTGATATGCATTGTTTGCATTAACAACCAACACACCCAAGGATGTGGTGGGGAGAACAGCCCGCAATTGTCACCACACATTCTGTCACCCATATAGCAAGCCCACTCTGTCAGCAAAACAATATAAGCAACTGCAACAAAACAGCAACAGTAAAACAAGCCCCTTTTCCACCTTCCCTACCACACACTCACTCATGCACACAGACAGTCCTCTGATCACCAGTCCTTGGCCCGGAACTCCCAAACTTACAGACATCTGGCCTCCAGGTAAGTCAAGGCCACTGCCCCTTCCAGTCTGTGCCCCCTTCAGCACTTGCAGAGGTCAATGGTCAATGGATAACATTATATCAAATCAGTATTCATACTACACACACACTAGTAGCTTCTCAACTGAGTACCTGCAGCATTATATAACAATCCTACATAAAAATACACCTGAGACCTCATCCTTGTCACCTCATTGAATGGTCTTCACGAAGATATTAAAACAGAACACAATAAGCAACAAAACGACAACAGCAGTACAAGCCCTCTTTCCTCCTTCCCACCCACGCACAAACAATAACCATAATAATAACAATAATCCCGTAACCCCAAAACAATAACCATTCTTCAGCCTGCAGCCTCTAGCACACCCAGACAGCCAGAGAAATCTCGCAATCAAACATCCATGAGTGTCTCATATATGAACCAGCATTGCTGTGCCATCCATGTGATACTGCTCATCGCTAGTGGAGTTTGTGACTGTTAGATGCAGACCATTTTATTTACTACAGGAATTCACCACTGTCCTTATAGTCGGTGTCTACATTCCCCCCAGCGCTAATGCTAAGGAGGTGCTCCGTGAACTGTATGGGGCTATTAGCAAACTGCAGAACGCACACCCTGATGGACTGTTTATTGTCGCCGGAGATTTTAGCCACGTGAAACTTAAGTCAGTGCTCCCCAAATTCCATCAGTATGTGGAATTTTCAACGAGGGGGCAAACGCGTTGGACCTTGTTTACACAAACATTCCCAAAGCGTACGAGGCGGATCCCCGCCCCCCACTTCGGTTACTCAGACCACATCTCTGTTATGCTAACCCCAGCATACAGACCGCTCGTCAGACACTCTGGACCAGTTCAGAAGCAGGTGAAAACCTGGCCAGCAGGAGCCATCTCTGTTTTTCAAGACTGCTTTGAGCACACTGACTGGCACATGTTCAGGGAGGCTGCAACCGATGGCGACTCTACCAACTTAGAGTAGTACACGGCATCAATGACTAGCTACATCAGCAAGTGCATCGATGACGTCACTGTGGCCAAGACCATCACTACACACTCTAACCAGACGCCATGGATGACCGCGGATGTGCATGCGCTGCTGAGGACCCGTGACTCCGCCTTCAGAGCAGGCAACAAGGCAGCCCTAACAACAGCGAGGACCAAACTGTCCCGGGCCATCAGAGAGGCAAAGCGTGCACATGCCCAGCGAATTCACAGCCACTTCCAGGACAGTGGCGACACGCGGCACATGTGGACGGGCATTCAGGACATCACCAACTACAAGATAACACCACCTGCCTGTGCTGGTGATGCCTCCCTCCCAGATGTGTTGAATAACTTCTACGCTCGTTTTGAGGTGGAAAATTACGTGGCGGCGAGGAAGACCACCCCTCCTCCCAACGACCAGGTGCTGTGTCTTACCGTGGCCGAGGTGAGGAGAACCCTGTGCAGGGTCAACCCACGGAAGGCTGCTGGACCAGACGATATTCCTGGCAGAGTGCTTAGAGGATGTGCAGACCAGCTAGCTGAGATTCTCACTGACATCTTCAACATCTCCCTGAGCAGCACCGCTGTTCCTACGTGCTTCAAGGCCGCCACCATCGTCCCTGTGCCAAAGAAGTCTTCAGTGTCCTGCCTCAACGACTACCGTCCCGTCGCACTCACATCCGTCATCATGAAGTGTTTCGAGAGGCTCGTCATGAGGCACATCAAGACCCTGCTGCCCCCCGCCTCACTGGACCCCCTGTAGTTCGCGTACTGTCCCAACCGTTCAACATTCAATGCCATTGCCATCACTCTCCACCTGGCCTTAACCCACCTGGACAAAAACAACACGTGTGTTCGAATGCTGTTTATAGACTTCAGTTCAGCATTCAACACAATCATTCCTCAGAAACTGTTTGGAAAGTCGAGCCTACTGGGCCTGAACACCTCCCTCTGCAACTGGATCCTAGACTTCCTGACTGGGAGACCCCAGTCAGTCCGGATTGGAAGCAGCATCTCCAACACCATCACACTGAGCACGGGGGCCCCCAGGGCTGTGTGCTCAGTCCACTGCTGTTCACTCTGCTGACCCACGACTCTGCTGCAACACACAGCTCGAACTACATCATCAAGTTCGCCGATGACACAACCGTGGTGGGTCTCATCAGCAAGAACGATGAGTCTGCATACAGAGAGGAGGTGCAGCGGCTAACAGACTGGTGCAGAGCCAACAACCTGTCTCCGAATGTGAACAAAACAAAAGAGATGGTTGTTGACTTCAGGAGGACACGGAGCGACCACTCTCCACTGAACATCGATGACTCCTCCGTAGAGATTGTTAAGAGCACCAAATTTCTTGGTGTTCCCCTGGCGGAGAATCTCACCTGGTCCCTCAACACCATAGCAAAGAAAGCCCAGCAGCGTCTCTACTTTCTGCAAAGGCTGAGAAAAGTCCATCTCCCACCCCCCATCCTCACCACGTTCTACAGAGGTTGTATTGAGAGCATCCTGAGCAGCTGCATCACTGTCTGGTTCGGAAATTGCACCATCTCGGATCGCAAGACCCTGCAGCGGATAGTGAGGTCAGCTAAGAAGGTCATCAGGGTCTCTCTTCCCGCCATCACAGAAATTTACACCACACGCTGCATCCGTAAAGCAAACAGCATTATAAAGTACCCCACGCACCCCTCAAACAAACTCTTCTCCCTCCTGCCATCTGGCAAAAGGCACCGAAGTATTTGGGCTCTCACGACCAGACTTTGTAACAGTTTCTTCCCCCAAGTCATCAGACTCCTCAATACCCAGAGCCTGGACTGACACCAACCTACTGCCCTCACTGTGCCTATTGTCTTGTTTATTATTTATTGTAATGCCTGCACTGTTTTGTGCACTTTATGCAGTCTTGGTTAGGTCTGTCGTCTGGTGTAGTTTTGTGTTGTTTTTTACACAGTTAGGTGTAGTTTTTGTATTGTTCATGTATCACCATGGTCCTGAAAAATGTTGTCCCATTTTTACAGTGTACTGTACCAACAGTTATGGTCAAAATGACAATAAAAAGTGACTAGACTTGACTTGACTTGAAGTCCTTTGCCAAGCCAATCTGGTCACGTCGTGTTAACACGTTCCAAGCTTGTGGCTGCACAGTCCTCTGAAGATGGACAAAAGATGTATTAAATATAACCATTCTCCCCTCAAGAAACAGCGCAATTGGCCTTCATAATTCAGGACGTCGAGTACAGGAGCTGGGATGTTATGTTGCAGTTGTACAAAATGTTGCTGAAGCCAAATTTGGAGTATTGTGTGAAGTTCTCATCACCTTCCTACAGGAAAGATATCCACAAGATTGAGAGAATGCAGAGAAAATTGAGAAGGATGTTGCCTGGACTTGAGGACCTGAATTATAAGGAAAGTTTGAATTGGTTATGACTTTATTCCCAGGAGTTCAGGAGAAAGATGGGAGAGTTCATAGAGGTTTGCAGAATTATGAGGGATATAGATAGTTCGCAGGCTTTTTCAGTTCAGGTTGACTGAGATTAGCATTGACATCATAGTTTCAGGCTGAAAGGTGAAATATTTAACAGGAATCTGAGGGAGAGCTCGTTCACTCAGAGGGTGGTAGAAATGCAGAATGAGCTGTCAGTGGGCATAGTGGATGTGAGTTAAATTATAGCATTGAAGAGAGGTTTGGATAAACACATGGATGAGAGAGATATGGCAGGCTAAGGTCTGGGGCTAGAGAGATCAGGCTGGTACGGACTAGATGGGCTGAGGGACCTGTTTCTGTGCTGCAGAACCCTATTCATTGCAAAAGTCACAAGCAGAGAACTTGATTTATAAACCATTTCATCGCTGCCCTGATTTAGACCTTTCTCTTTAGATTATCAACATTGTTATGTGCCGTGGTGATCATGGGTCTATGAAACCCAATGGCTGAAGTCTGGAGACTAGAGACAGGAGGTGCTATGGAGGAAAGTGGCTTGTTTTTCTGCTGTTGTTTAGTTGCTTGTTGAGCTCTGTATTGTTCTGCCAAGCATTCTGGGCATGCTATGTTGGCACTGGAATATGTGGCAACAATTCTGGACTGGCCCCAGCACATTCTAGGGTGTGCTGGTTGTGAACACAAATGACACATTTCACTGTATGTTTTGATCTACATATGGTAAATAAGTAAATCTGAATCTGGCCAACACAGTCTGAGGATTCTCTTGCTTCAGAGGTCTGAGAAATCCGCCTGCTTTAAGCAGTCTTCAATTATATCAGTGTCCAAGAAGAATATGGTGATCTGCATCAATGACGGATCGTTAAGCTGTACCAACATCCACAGTGTTGAAGTATTTTGAGCGGTTGCTGATAAAACATATCAACTCCTGCCTGAGAAGCAGCTTAAATCTCCTCCAAATAGGTCAACAGCAGACGCCACTTCATTGGCTTTTCACTCAACCCTGGAACATCTGGACAGCAAAGATGTATACACCAGGATGCTCTTTGTGGACTACAGCTCAGCATTCAATACCATCATTCTCTCAAATCTAATCAATAAGCTCCTAGACCTTGGCCTCAATACCTCTTTGTGCAATAGGACCTTCTATTTCCTCACTTGTAGACCTCAGATGTTGGCAACAACATCTCCTCTACAATCTCCATCAATACAGGTACACCACAAGGCTGTGTGCTTAACCCCTGCTCTGCTCATTTTACACTTATGATTGTGTCTGGCTAAGTGCAGCTCCAATGCAATTTTGAAGTTTGCTGACAACACCACCGTCGTAGACCAAATCAAGGTTGGTGAAGAATCAGCACATAGGAGGGAGACAGAAATTCAGGCGGAATTGGTGCCATAACGGCAACTCTCACTCAGCAAGACCAAGGAGCTGATTATTGACTTCAGGAGAAAGAAACCAGAAGTCTATGAGCCAATCCTCACTGGAGGATCAGAGAAAGAGAGGGTCAACAACTTTAAATTCTTCAGTGTTATTATTTCTGGGCAGAGCAAGTAACTGCAATTACGAAGAAAGCATAGCAGCACCTCCGCTTCCTTAGTAGTTTGCAAATATTTGGCGTGACATTTTAACATTTGACAAACTTCTATAGATGTGTAACGGGGAGTATATTGACTAGTTGCAACACAGCCTGGTATGGAAATACCAATGTCCATGAATGGAAAATCCGACAAAATTAATGGTTAAGGCCAGTCCATCACAGGTAAAGCCTTACCCACCATGACAGCACCTACATGAAGTGTTGCTGAAGGAAAACAGCATCCATAATCAGGGACTTCCACCACCCAGGATATGTCCTCTTCTTGCTGCTGCCATCAGAAAGAATGTACAGGAAACTCAGGACTCATACCACCAGTTATTACCCCTTAACCATCAGGATCTTGAACTAAAGAGGATAACTGTTATGGTTAATATTCTATTATGGATATATTGAGTATGCCTGCAAGAATATGAATTTCTAGGTTGTATATTGTGACTTATATGTACTTTGATAACAAATTTACTTTGAACTTTGGATTATACTGAAGTAACCCAATGTCTCCACACTTCTGGTGCCAACTTAGCATACCCACAACTTACTAACCCTAACCTGTACTTCTTTGGAGCGGCGGTCATCGAACTCTAATCGCCAGCATTGTGAAATGTTACGTTAAGCGCCACGCTACCACGCTGTCCATAGTAGTTCTGGAGAACACTACCTCCAATTAAATCCACACACCCAGAAATTAGTATGGTGGGATGGAAATTCAACTTGAGGAAAATGGCTTAATGTGTGTTAATGGTGGAGTTAACCATCATCTGTCTGACAATCAGTTCTATCAATATCAGGAGATTTTATAACAAGATAGGTGAAAACAGGTAGAAATGATATTGCCTATTTTCACTGGCCTTCGGGAAAAATTTCTAACTCTGAAGTAGAATTTATCAGTTCAAACTTCAATAATAGAGGATATGTTCCAAATCCATTGGAAAGATGAGCAAACCAGCATTAGCCACCTCTCCTAAGTCATCCTCCAAAGCCATGATTACACTTATTCAGCTCCTTTGGGCAAGCATTATTACATCCTGCCTGACCCAGTTTCCTAAAACGGCTGGCTTTCCTCTACTCATACAAACTAATTATCTCTTCAGCTGGTGGGGTATTTTCTCATTACATCTGCCTCTGCTGCTTAAATCAACATCATCTAATTGTTAATGTTGTTTTTACAAAACTTAATAATGGTTGACTTCAAAATCCATGTCATACTAACCTCACACCTCACTGTCTGCCTGCACGGTAGCTGTAACAATTCATTCTGCATTCTGTTATCGGTTGGCCTTGTATTACCTCTAAGCACTGTTGTAATGAAATTATCTGTCTGGGTGACATGTAAAACAAAGTTTATTTTAAATTGTTTTCCCTTTGATGATTAGGATAAAATTTAGCTTTATTTGTCACATGTACAGTATATCGAAAAATAGAAACTTAACTGTGAAATGTGTCACTGGCACCAACAACCAATACAGTCTGAAGATCGTGCTGGGGCAGCTCACAAGTGTCACTTTGCTTCTGGTACCAACATAGTATGCCCACAAGTCACCAACCCTAAACGTGACTGTACATCTTTGGAATTTGGGAGGAAACCGTAACACAAGGTGGAAACCCACACAGTCATAGGGAGAACATACACAATCCTTAGTGACAGCAGCAGGAATTGAATGCCCCTGGTAATCAATGGTGCTGTAAAGTGTTACACTATCCATTACACTGCCATGCCTCTGTTAATGCATTGATGCAATGAAAAAATATGAAGGATGGCATGTAAAACAAAGATTTTGACTTACCATATGACAAAAATAAACCAATTCACCAATTTAGAAACATAGAACATACAAAACCTACAGCACAATAAAGGCCCTTTGGCCCACAATGCTGTGCTGAACATGTACTTACTTCAGAAATTACCTAGTGTTACCCATAGCCCTCTATTTTTAAGCCCCATGTATCTATCCAAAAGTCTCTTAAAAGACCCTATTGTATCTGCTTCCACCACTGTCACCTTCAGCCCATTCCACGCACTCACCACTCTCTACGTAAAATACTTACCCCTGACATATCCTCTGTACCTTCTTCCAAGCATCTTAAAACTGTACCCTCTTGTGTTAACCATTTCAGCCCTGGGAAAAAGCCCCTGACTAGCCACACGATCAATGCCTCTCATCATCTTATACACCTCTATCAGGTCACCTCTCATCTTCCATTTCTCCAAGGAGAAAAGGCCAAGTCACTCAACCTTTTCTCATAAGGCACGCTCCCCAATCCAGGCAACATCCTTGTAGACCTCCTCTGCACCCTCTCTATAGTTTCTTCTATAGTGAGGTGACCAGAACTGAGTACACTACACCAAGTTAGGTCTGACCAGGGTCCTATCTATCTGTAACATTACCTTTCAGCTCTTAAGGTCAATCCCACGGTTGATGAAGACCAATACACCATATGCCTTCTTAATCACACTTTCAACCTGCACAGCAGCTTTGAGTGCCCTATGGACTCAGACCCTAAGATCCCTCTGATCCTCCACACTGCTGTGAGTCTTGCCATTAAAACTATATTCTGCCATCATATTTGACCTACTGAAATGAACCACCACACACTTATTTGGATTGAACTCCATCTGAAACTTCTTTGCCTTCTGTGGGCAAACCAATTCTGGATCCACAAAGCAAGGTCCCCTTGGATCCCATGCCTCCTTGCTTTCTCAATAAACCTTGCAGGGTTTATCTTATTAAATGCCTTGCTGAAATCCATATACATTACATGTACTGCTCTACCTTCATCAACATGTTTAGTCACATCATTCAGGCTCGTAAGGCATAACTTCCTGGGCTATCTCTACTCCCTTTCTTGAATAAGAGATCAACATCCGCAATCTTCCAGTCCTCCGGAACTTCTCCCATCCCCATTGATGACACAAAAATCATTGCCAGAGGATCAGCAATCTCCTCCCTTGCCTCCCACAATAGCCTGGGGTATATCTCATCTGGTCCCGTGACTTATCCAACTTGATACTTTCCAAAAGCTCCAGCACATCTTCTTTCTTAATGTCTATATGCTCAAGCTTTTCAGTCTGCTGTAAGTCATTCCTACAATCGTTAAGGTCCTTCTCCGTAGTGAGTACTGAAGCAAAGTATACATTATGTACCTCTGCTACCTCCTCCGGTTCCATACATACTTTTCCACTGTCATACTTGATTGGCCTTATTCTCTCACGTCTTATCTTCTTGCTCTTCACATACTTGTAGAATGCCTTGGGGTTTTCCTAAATCCTGCCCACCAAGGCCTTCTCATGGCCCCTTCTGGCTCTCCTAATTTCATTCTCAAGCTCCTTCCTGCTCGCCTTATAATTTTCTCGATCTCTGTCATTACCTAGTTTTTTGAAACTTTTGTAAGCTTTTCTTTTCTTCTTGACTAGATTTTCAACAGCCTTTGTACACCACGGTTCCTGTACCCTACCATCCTTTCCCTGTCTCATTGGAACGTACCAATGCAGAACGCCACGCAAATATCCCTGAACATTTGCAACATTTCTGCTGTAGATTTTCCTGAGACATCTGCTCCAAATTTATGCTTCCAAGTTCCTGCCTGATAGCTTCATATTTCCCCCTACTCCAATTAAACATTTTCCTAACTTGTCGGCTCCTATCCCTCCCCAATGCGATGGTAAAGGAGATAGAATTTTGATTACTATCTCCAAAATGCTCTTCCACTGAGAGACCTGACACCTGAGCAGGTTAATTTCCCAATTTCAGATCAAGTATAGCCTCTCCTCTTGTAGACTTCTCTGCATATTGTGTCAGGAAACCTTCCTGAACTCACCTAACAAACTCCACCCCATCTAAATCCCTTGCTCTATGGAGATGCCAATCAATACTGGGGAAATTAAAATCTCCCATCATGACAACCCTGTTATTATTGCACAGTTCCAGATTCTGTCTATCTATCTACTCCCTGATGTCCCTTTTATTATTGGGTGGTCTATAAAAAACACCCAGTCGAGTTATTGACCCCTTCCTGTTTCTAACTTCCACTCACAGAGGCTCAGAAGACAATCTTTCCATGACTTCCTCCTTTTCTGCAGCCATGACACTATCTCTGATCAGCAGTGCCATGCCCCACATCTTTTGCCTCCCTCTCTGTTCCTGAAACATCTAAAGCCTGGCACTCTATGTAGCCATTCCTGCTGCTGACCCATCCAAGTCTCTGTAATGGCCACAACATCATAGCTCCAAGTACTGATCCATGCTTTAAGCTCATCCGCTTTGTTCATGATGCTTCTTGCATTAAAATAGACACATCTCAAACCATCAGTCTGAGTGTTTCCCTTCTCTCTCACCTGCCTATCCTCCCTCTCACACGGCCTATAAGATTTCTCTATTTGTGAGCCAACCATCCCTTCCTCCATCTGTTCAGTTCTGTTCCCACCCTCTGGCAATTCTAGTTTAAACTCTCCTCAATAGTCTTAGCAAACTTCCCTGCCAGGATATTAGTCCCCTCGGATTCAAATGCAACCCTTCCTTATTGTACAATTCACGCCTGCCATAAAAGAGGTCCCAGTGATCCAGAAATCTGAATCCCTGGCCCCGCTCCAATCTCTCAGCTACACATATCCTCCACCTCACTCTATTCCTGTACTCACTGTCGCGTGGCACAGGTAGTAATCTCGAGATTACTACCCTTGAGGTCCTGCTTCTCAGCTTCTTTCCTAACTCCCTGTAGTCTGTTTTCACAGCTTCCTCCCTTTTCCTACCCAGGTCATTGGTACCATTATGTACCACGACCTCTATCTGTTCACATTCTCACTTCAGGGTATCATGGACATGATCGGAAACATCTCCGACCCTGGCACCTGGGAGGCAAACAACTATCGATGCTTCCATCCTGCGTCCACAGAATCACCTGTCTGACCCCTAACTATGGAGTCCCCTATTACTGCTGCCATCATCTTCCTTTCCCGACCCTTCTGATCCACAGGGCCAGACTCCGTGCCAGAGGCGCGGCCACTGTTGCTTCCCCCAGGTAGGTCCCCCACAAACGGGAGTACTTATTGTTAAGGGAGACAGCCACAGGGGTACTCTCTAGTATCTGACTCTTGCCCTTCACACTCCTGACTGTTACCCACAGGCCCCAGTATCCTGAGGCCCTGGTGTCCCCGGCAATGGAATAAATCAGCAGGTGGAGAGAGGAAATGATTCAAAGATATTTTCAAACTCTTTGACAATCTTTAGTTTTAGTTTCTTTGTTATGTACCATGTCATATGATGAAGACAATCATGGCCCTTCCATGATCATGACTGTTCTTAGCAAATTTTTCTACAGAAGTGGGTTGCCATTGCCTTCTACTGGTCAGTGTCTTTACAAGATAGGAGACCCCAGCCATTATCAATACTTTCCAGCGATTGTCTGCCTGACATCAGTGGTCACATAACCAAGACTTGTGATATGCACCAGCTGCTCATACGACCATCCACCACCTGTTCTCATGACACAACAGGAGGGGAGGTGGTGGGGGGGGTCAGGGTTAAGCATGTGCTAGACTTTGCCCAAGGGTGACCTGCAGGCTAACAGAGAAAAGGAGCACATTACATCTCCTTTCGTAGAAACTTATCTCCACCCCACCTCCCTAGTTGTAGAAAAGGAATACGTGGAATGGCACTGAGGAAGGTATAACAGAAAGGCAGAAGGACCTCACATTTCCCCCACCCATCCAAAGTCTTCCCGTTCCATCTATGGTGAAATTGTGAGTCCAAAGTGGCCTCACTAGTCACCTCAGAAGTGGAGAAGAAACAGATTAAATTAGATTAGATTACAGATATCACAGGTGCATCAAAGCGTACCTTCAGTGGTCACTGTAGTAGGTAATAGGTCACTGTAGAAGTTTTCTAATGACTCTGCCATAGTTGGATGCATCAGCAAGGGAGATGAGGCTGAGTACAGGGCTACAGTAGGCAACTTTGTCTCATGGTGTGAGCAGAATTATCTGCAGCTTAATGTGAAAAAGACTAAGGAGTTGGTGGGTCAGAAGGGTCAGAGCCGTCTCTATTTCCTGAGGAGACTGAGGTCCTTTAACATCTGCCGGACGATGCTGAGGATGTTCTACAAGTCTGTGGTGGCCAGTGCAATCATGTTTGCTGTTGTGTGCTGGGGCAGCAGACTGAGGGTAGCAGACACCAACAGAATCAACAAACTCATTCGTAAGGCCAGTGATGTTGTGGGGATGGAACTGGACTCTCTGACGGTGGTGTCTGAAAAGAGGATGCTGTCCAAGTTGCATGCCATCTTGGACAATGTCTCCCATCCACTACATAATGTACTGGGTGGGCACAGGAGTACATTCAGCCAGAGACTCATTCCACCGAGATGCAACACAGAGCATCATAGGAAGTCATTCCTGCCTGTGGCTATCAAACTTTACAACTTCTCCTTTGGAGGGTCAGACACCCTGAGCCAATAGGCTGGTCCTGGACTTATATCCTGGCATAATTTACATATTACTATTTAACTATTCATGGTTTTATTACTATTTATTGTTCATGGTGCAACTGTAACGAAAACCAATTTCCCCCGGGATCAATAAAGTCTGATTATGACTATGACTATGACTCCCTAATAAAGTGGCTACTGATTGTAGAATCATGGTCTTCTACTGCTGGAACAAATCCATTGCAATGTTCGGTGTGTTGTGCGTTCAGAGATTCTCTTCTGCAGACTGTTGTAAAGCACGGTTATTCAAGCTACTGTGAGCTTGAATCAGTCTGGCCATTCTCCTTTGATCACTCTCATTAACATGGCTTGTTCATCCACAGTACTGCCATTCACCGGATTCTTTTGTTTGTTTTTTGCAATATTCTCTGTAAACTCTAGAGAGTGTTGTCTGCATGAAAATCCTAGGAGATCAGCGGTTTCTGAGATACCCAAACCACCCTGTCTGACACTAACTATCATTCGAAGGTCAAAGTCACTTATATCACATTTCTTCTTCATGCTGATATTTGGTCTAAACAATAAATGAACCTCTTGAGCATGTCTGCTTGCTTTTAGTGTCGAGTTCCTGCCACTTGATTGGCTGATTAGATACTTGCAGTAATGTATAGGTGTAGCTAACACAGTGGCCACTTGGTGAAATGCATCACTTGTGTCAATTGCCATCGGCAAGCGGGTAGCCACAGATGTTGCCACACTTCAGCTGCCCACATCTCACTAACCCTAACTCGTCTGTATCTGGAATACAGAGGAAACCAGAGCACCTGGAGGAAACCCACATGGTCACCAGTAAAATGTACAAACTCCTCACATACAGTGGTGAGAATTGAATTGCAATTAGTGATCACTGGCACTGTGAAGATAAAGATCATAAAAGATTATTAAAAATTTAAAGATTAAAGGTTGCTAAGATTAGCTTTATTTGTTACACATACATTGAAACATACAGTGAAATGGGTTATTTTGCGTCAACAACCAACACATTCCGAGGATGTGCTGGGGAGCAGCCCACGAGTGTTACCGTGCTTCCAGCATCAATGTAGCATGCCCATAAATTACTAACCCAAACTGTATATCTTTGAAATGTGGGAGGAAACCGGAGCACCTGCAGGAAATTCACCCAGTCACAGGGAGAACATACGAACTTCTTACAGACAACAGCAGGAATTGAATCCTGATCAGTGATCGCTGCAACTGTAATGTTAAAGATTATAAAAGATTATTAAAGGTTGGTAAAGATTCTAAAGATTAGTTTTACTTGTGACATATATATCAAAACGTACAGTGGAATATGTCCACTGTGTCAAGGACCAACACTGTTAAGGAAATGCTGGGGGCAGCCACGCTTCTGGGGGCAAAATAGCATGCCCACAGCTCACTATCCCTGATCTGGACATTCTTTGGAATGTGCAAGGAAACCAGAGCACCTGTAGGAAATCTACCAGGTCACAGGGAAACCATACAATCTCCTTACAGACAGCAGTGGAAATCGAAACCTAATCTTACAGATTCATTCTTCATCTCAAGAGACTATCTTTGAAACAGAAAACAGAAAACTGTCATTGAGACAACACAATAAAATACCTGGGGAATGGAGCAGGTCAGGGAGCAACTAAGGTCTGTCGTTGGAAAATGATTTCTACTCTACCCCTACTCAATAAGAATTTCTTCTCAGTTTGAGTCACTATTTTTAATCAAAATCAGCCAGCCAATCTGTTTTCATGTGTAATTAAGACTAATTAGACAAAGTTCAGTATAACTGCTTGCTTTCTTCTGCTCATATAAGCTAATTATCTTTTCAGCTGGTGGGGTACTTCCTCATTAAATCTGTCTCTGCTGCTTCAATTGACATCATCCAATTGTTAAAGATTTTCTTACAAAACTTAATAATAGTCTTATCGTGGAGTTTACATATTAAAGTATGGTTTTAATCACCTCATCTGCCTTAAAAATTAATAAGAAAACTTTTAGTTGGAGAGGGTAAAGAAGATATACTGAAATGGTACCAGGAGAAGGACATTTCAGCTACGTGGGAAGAATAGAGCAACCCAAGTTATTAAGCAGACAGCATAGAAGGTTAAGGAAGGATTTAATAGAACTCTTCAGAATTATGATGGATTTTGACAGATGAAATAAGGTTGCAATGGAAAAGGAGTCAACTTGTCAGAGTACACAGTTAAGGTGAAGGAATCTGATGTCAAATGTGGAAATGTAGAAATACACTCAATGGCCACTTTATTAGGTACCTCATATAATAAATACATGGTTGTTTGAGTTACCGTTGTCTTCCTGTCGGCTTGAACCAGTCTGGTCATTCTTCTCTGACCTCTCTCATTAGCATGGTGTTTTTGCCCTCTGAATGGCCTCTCACTGGATGCTTTTTGTTTATCACATCATTCTCTGTAAACTCTAGAGACTGTTGAGTATGAAAATCCCAAAGAGATCAGCAGTTTCTGAGATATTCAAATCACCTGTCTGGCACCAACAAGCATTCTGCGGTCAAAGTCACTTAGATCACATTTCTTCTCCATCCTGATGTTTGGTCTGAACAACATCTGAACCTATTGACCATATCTGCATGTTTTTATGCATTGAGTTGTTATTAGATTTAAATTCAACTTTATCGTCATTGTGCCGAGTACAGATACAAAGTCAATGAAGTGCATTTATTATCTGACCAGAAATGCAAAGAATGGTGTTATTTACAAAATAACTGTGAATAAAAAGTAAGTGCTACAGCACACAAATATAAAAGTACTGAGACAGTACAATATGGGTGCAATACTGCTTAGCGCTGTGATGTGAGGTTCAGCAGGGTCACAGCCTCAGGGAAGAAGCTCTTCCTGTGCCTGCTGGAGTGGGAGCGGAGGCTCCTGTAGCGCCTACCAGATGGGAGGAGAGTAAAAAGTCCATGGTTAGGGTGAGATGCATCCTTGATAATGCTTTTCGCCCTGCCCAGGCAGCGTTTATGGTAGATGTTCTCAATGGTGGGCAATTGGGTACCGATTATCCGCTGGGTCTTCAGTGCACCATTTCAAACAACAGTGAATGTATACATAACATTAACATTCAATACACATTGGATAAATTCTGGAAGATTAAAATTAATAACAATGAAAATGGAATGGTGCATGGCTCAAACTACTGTAGGAACCCAGTAATACAGGCAATATCTGGAAAGGAAAGGTTTAGTACATGCCTAAAAAATGCAGCACCCATCATTAAGGACCCTCCTCTTCTCATTACTATCATCAGGAAGAAGTTACAAGAGCCCAAAGACACACATTGAATGTCTTAGAAACAGATTCTTTCCCTCTACCATTAGATTTCTGAGTGGTCTATGAACCTATGAACACACTTCACTATTTCAAAGGTTCAAAGGTCAAATTTAATGTCAGAGAAATGTATACAATATACATCCTGAAATGCTTATTCTTCGCATACACTCACAAAAACAGCGAAGTGCCCGAAAGAATGAATGACAGTTAAACATGAGAACCCCAAAGTGCCCCCCAGCTCCCCTCTCGCACACGTAAGTGACAGCGAGCAACGATCTCCCCCCATCGACAAACGAAATGCACACCGGTACCATCACTGAGCTCAAGCGTGTGCTAAGCAATAGCAAAGACATAGACCAAAGTTACCCCAAAAGCCTCGCATTTCATTTGCAATTCGACAAAACACAGGTTCTCTCTCTCCCTAGCAAGGGAGAGGGAGGTGTCCGTCTTTTTCACAGCGAGCGGGAGACATAACAACAACCCACTAGTTTACGATCTTAAAAGTCCATTTTGTCATTTTTTTCTAGCTCTGTGTCCGAAGATCACAAAGACCTCAGGTCTTTGGGCCCACAGCAAAAGATTTTCTGACCTTCCCGATGAAACACAAGTCTCCTGCTGTGACACTGACCCTCGGTCCGCCCGTCTCCAGAGCCCTGAGATCTTAGGCTTCCGAACACAATTGAGATTCTCAAGCCAAACCTTTGGCATGTGGAATAGTGGCCAGTGGAGGAACCCCAAATACAGGTCCCATTCCCTCAAAGAACCAAAATCTGCATGAAACTCCAGGTCAGGGTCTTCAAAAGAACCCTGAAAGGGAAAAATAAAGATATTAAAGGTAGAAATAGAGCTGTTTCCGAAGATGCAAGCAAAGGAGATGTCGTTAGGCGCCATCACCCTCCTAAGCTCCACCCCTATTTTGTTCTCTTTTTGCGTTATTTATTTTTAAAATATATTCTTATTGTAATTTACAGTAATTTTTAGGGATCTCACTCAAACAGGTTTGGAAAAAGATGCAGAGGGTTGTAAATTCAGCCAGCTCCATCATGGGCACCAGCTTCCCCTTTCGAGGACACCTTTAAGGACCAATGCCTCAAGAAGGTGGCGCCCACCATTACGGACCCCCATCACCCAGGACATGCCTGCTTCCCATTGCTACCACCAGGGAGGAAGTACAGAAGCCCGAAGACCCACATTCAACATTTTAGGAACTGCTTCTTCCCCTCTGCCATCAGATTTCTGAATGGTTCATGACAACACAGAATGCTACAACCAACAAGACAACAAAGAGTCAGATCGAGCTCTTAAAAATAGTGGAGTCAAGGGATATGGGGAGAAGGCAGGAACGGGGTACTGATTGTGGATGATCAGCCATGATCACAGTGAATGGTGGTGCTGGCTCAAAGGGCCGAATGGCCTACTCCTGCACCTATTGTCTATTATCTATTGTCTATAACAACAGCAAAACAAGCCCTTTTTCTTCTTCTGACCCACTCACATACACAGTCCTCCAACCCCAAAACAGTCTATTTTCTTTGGTCTCCAGCCTCCAGAAGACTCATATTCAGTCTCAGACATAGAGAAATTGGGTCTTTGACTACCCCAGTGGTCTCACAGAGATTCACAGACCTGGGGATCTGATCGACAGGCCTCAACTTCCAGACTCCTGATTCAACTCTCAGGACTCAATCCTCAGCATCAACCACAGGACCCACCCATCACCAAGCACCAAGCACCAGCCACACTCTGGGTAAAACTGGTGTGCCCTTGGGAACACCCTTCCTTCTAAGCTGCACAGGTTCCTACCCCCGTACATACCCTTTGCTGCCGTACAGCTGCAATTTTCTTTTATTTAATATTTTATTAAAGTGCTGCACAGTTTTCAGAGTGTGTAAAAATTTCTCGCTCAGAGTAATGGTTGGCCCGCACAGCTGTAAAATAAATTTGAGGGAAGTTTGCTTGGAGATAAGCTGTGATCTATGTTACCTGGCCAATGAGTAAGTGGGAGCAGTTAAAGAGTGAGAACATTGACAAAGTAAGGTAGGAGTTGCAAACTAGGGTGGGAGAGTCCCAGAGAGGAACAAGGAAAGAATAAAGAGGTACAAAACAAGCTAAATCAAAATCGCAAATGGATGACTGATGCAAACCAAAATCAAGTTACCTGAATTGTCAACTTCGATATCAATTTCAGAAGTCACTGGATATATTTAAAGCAGTGGTTTATAGGTGTTTGATTAGTCAGGGCATCAAAGGTTACAGGGAGAAGACAGGAGAATGGGGTTGGCAGAATAACACGGGCTGGTTTAACCCATCACCCCTCTGGCAGCTTTTTCACATCTCACCACCCTCAGGGGGAAAAATATGCCCCTCATGGCCCCTTAAATTTTTCCCTTCTCACTTTAAACCTATGCCAGATTTCAATACCCCTATCATGGAAAAAAGAACTGTGGCCATTCACATTATCTTTGTCCCTCAAAATTTTATCAACCTCTTTAAGATTAATCCCAAAAAGATCATGTGAAAAGAAGCTGCGTTGGTGAGTTTCAAATACATGAAAAATGCAGAACAATACAACACAGGAACAGGCCCTTCAGACCACAAATTTGTGCCAAAAAGATAACTAAACTAATCCCTTCTGCCTGCACAATGTCCATATCCCTCCATTTTTCTCACATTCATGTGCCTATCTAAATAGCTTTTAAGAGTCTCTAATATACCTGCCTCTACTGCCACCCCAGGCAGTGCGTTCCAGGCATCCATCACTCACTCTCTGTGTGAAAAATAACATGCCCCTCACACCTTTGAAATTAACCCCTCTCCTGTAAAAGCATGCATCTGGTATTAACATTTCAACCTTTGGAAAAAGGTATTGTCTGTAAAGAATTCAGGTTAAAAGCTTTATCTAAATGAGTACGAGTGAAAAATAAAACAGAAATACAGTCATGACATATTTGAGTTAAAGAGAGTTGGCATTGTTGCAGAGAGAGGTCACGAGCATGTATGTTACAGTGCACGCTTTAATCAGTGTGTATTCTAAGACTTAATGTATTTGTGAAGACTTTTCAATTTAGTGACAAGGATAAGGTCCCAGGTGTATTTTTAGTCACAGAGTCATAGAAAATTACAATGCAAGAACAGGCCCGTCAGTCCATTCAGTCCATGCCAAATTATTTAAACAGCCTCGTCCCATCAACCCGTACCCAGAACATAGCTCTCCATACCCCTTCCATCCATGTACCTATTCAAACTTACCTTGAACATTGAAATCAAGCTTGCACTGACAGCTTGTTCCATTTTCTCACCACTCTCTGAGTGAAGTATTTTCCCCTCATGTTCCACTTAAACATTTCACCTTTCACCTTTAACCCTTTAGTTGTAGTCTCTCCCAACCTCAGTGGAAAAAGCCTGCTTGCATTTACCCTATCTATATCCCTGATAATTTCGTAAACTACTATTAAATCTCACCTCAGTCTTCTACATTCTAGAGAATAAAGTTCTAACCAATTCAATCTTTCCTTACAACTCCAGTCCTGGAAACATAATTGTAATTTTTTTATATATGCATGATTGTTATACAATGCTGAGAAGCTACTGGTGAGAGTTTAGCATGAATACTGATTTGACATCGTGTTATCCAGTGACCTCTGCAAGTGCTGAAGCTGGCGCAGGGCACAGCAACCAGACTGGAAGGGACAGTGGCCTTGGTTAAATTGCAGGCCAGATGTTTGCGAGTCTGAGAGTCCGGGCCAAGGTCTGGTTGTCGGAGTTGGCAGCAGGTCTGTCCTGGGCTTAGAGGCCTGTAATGTGTGTCAGTGGGTGTGAGGGAGGGAAGGTGAGAAAGGGACTTGCTTTACTGTTGTTTAGTTTTGTTGTTGCTTTTGTTGTCTGCGTTGTTCTGCTCATCATGGCCTGTTTGCTATGTTAGCAACGGAATGCATGGAGACGCTTAAGAAGGATATGGAAGCTTTAGAGCAGGGGTTCGCAACATTTTTTTATGACATGGAGCTTTATCAGTAACCAGGGGGTCCATGGACCCTAGGGTGAGAATCTTTGCTTTAGAGAGGGTGCCGAGGAGATTTACCAGGATCTGCTAGGGTTTTTCTCTTTGCAGCAAAAGAGAATGAGAGGCAACTTGACAGATGTGTACAAGATGATAAGAGGCAGAGATCAAGTAGACAACCAGAGACATTTTCTCAGGACGGAAATGGGTAATACTAGGTGACATAATGGGTAATACCAGGGGTCATAATGGGTAATACCAGGGAGAATATTTGGTAATATCAGGAGCCATAATGGGTAATACCAGGGATCATAATGGGTAATACCAGGGGGGAATATTGGGTAATACCAGGGGGGAATATTGGGTAATACCAGAGGATCTCACGTGATCTGTACGTACCAGCTGTGTGGTGAAAAAGGCACAATAGCGTCCCTTTCAATACAGACGGTTGAAGAAGTTTGGCATGGGCCCCCAAATTCTAAGAACTTTCTACAGGGGCACAATTGAGAGCATCCTGAATGGCTGCATCACTGCCTGGAATGGGAACTGTACTTCCTCAAACGTAGGGCTCTGCAGAGAGTGGTGCAGACAGCTCAGCACATCTGTTGATGGAACTTCCCATGATTCAGGACATTTACAGAGGCAGGTGTGTGAAAAGGACCCGAATGATCACTGGGGACCTGAGTCATCCCAACCACAAACTGTTCCAGCTGCTACCATCTGGGAAACAGTACCCAGCATAAAAGCCAGGACCAACAGGCTCCGGGACAACTTCTTCTACCAGGTCATCAGACTGCTTAATTCATGCTGATGCAACTGTATTTCTATGTTATATTGACTATCCTGTTGTAAATAATATTTATTATAAATTACTATAAATTGCACATTGCACATTTAGACAGAGACGTAACATGAAGATTTTTACTCCTCATGTATATGAAGGATGTAAATAATAAAGTCAATTCAATTAAGGTGATGAAAGAAAAGTACTGGAGAGATGTCAGAGACAAGTTGTTTAGTGTAGTCGAATACCCTGCCGGGGGTGGTGGTAGACACAGGTACATTAGATTAGATTATGAAAGCACACAGTCCTTTTTTATTGTCATTTAGTAATGCATGCATTAAGAAATGATACAATATTTCCTCCGGTGTGCTGTCACAGAAACACAGGACAGACCAAGACTGAAAAAACTGACAAAACCACATAATTATAACATATAGTTACAACAGTGCAACAATACCATAACTTGATGAAGAAGTCCATGAGCACAGTAAAAGTTCAAAGTCTCTCAAATGCCCCACATCTCACGCAGACGGGAGAAGGAAGAAAAACTCCCCCTGCCGTGCCCGACCACAATCCGTCTCTGAGTCATCCAAAAACTTTGAGCCTCCAAATCAGCTCTCCGACACCGAGTACTGAGCGCCATCTCTGTCCAAACGATTCGACCTCAATCTCAGTCGTCAACAGCAGGCAAAGCTGGGGATTTTGAGGCCTACCCTCCGGAAGATTCCCGACCACGCAGTAACAACAGCAGCGAACAAGCATTTCAGAAATTTCTCCAGATGTTCCTCTGTGTTTTCACGTCCCTCTCCATCAAATCAGAATTGTCCACAGCCCCTATTTAACGGATACGATATCATTTTTCACCGGAGGGCTACATGCGCGCGGTGCGCTGCTCTCTCTCCTCCCGCCGACATTTAAGAGACTCCCAGATAGGCAGATGGGTGAGAGGATATTGGAAGACTATGTGGGAGGGAATGTTTAGGTTGATCTTAGCGTAGATTAATCGTTGTCGATGTTGCCAACACTGAGCCCCCAAGGAGAGCCGCCAAAACAGCCCGCACCTTGGTCATCTCTGAGGCTGAAGTATGCAAGTGTTTCCAACGAGCGGACTGAACGCCGTCCCAGGGCGGGTACTCAGGATGTGCGCTGCACACCTGGCAGGTGTGTTTACAGACATGTTTAATCTCTCCCTCTCCCAGTTCAGAGCGCCCTCCTGCTTCAAAACATCCTCCATTGTTCCTGTACCTAAAAAGACCAAGGTAACATGTCTGAACGACTGGCGTCCTGTCACACTCACCTCAATAATAAGTAAATGTTTTGAGAGACTGTTTAAAGACAACATCTGCAGCTTGCTACCACCCACACTAGACCCCCTACAATTCGCCTACCGACACAACCGATCGACAGACGATACAATAGCCATTGCTCTACACAGCAGCTTTGCACCCCTGGAGAAGAGGGATGCTTATGTGCGAATGCTGTTCGTGGACTGCAGTTCAGCATTCAACACCATAATTCCCTTTGGGCTCGACAAGAAGCTCAGAGACCTTGGCCTTCACCCTGCCTTGTGTAGCTGGATCCTGGACTTCCCGTCAGATCGTCAGCAGGTGGTAAGAGTGGGCTCCCTCACCTCTGCCCCTCTGACTCTCAACTCAAGTGCGCGTCAGAGATATGTCCTAAGCCCCCTCCTTTACTCTCTATATACCCATGACTGTGTCGCCACTCACAGTTCCAATCTGCTAATTAAATTTGCTGATGATACAACATTGATTGGCCTTATCTCAAATAAAAACGAAGCAGCCTGCAGAAAGGAAGTCATCTCCTTAACACAGTGATGTCAAGAAAACAATCTCTCCATCGATGTCACAAAAACAAAGGAGCTGGTTGTGGATTACAGGAGGAATGGAGGCAGGCTAACCCCTATTGACATCAATGGATTTGGGGTCAAGAGGGTGAACAGCTTTAAATTCCTCGGCATACACATCACTGAGGACCTCATGTGGTCTGTACATACCGGCTGTGTGGTGAAAAAAGCACAACAGATCCTTTTTCACCTCAGATGGATGAAGAAGTTTGGTATGAGTCCCCAAATCCTAAGGAATTTCTACAGGGGTACAATTGAGAGCATCCTGACTGGCTGCATCACTGCCTGGTATGAGAACTGTACTTCCCTCAATCGCAGGACTCTGCAGAGAGTGGTGTGGGCAGCTCAGTGCATCTGTAGTTGTGAACTTCCCACAATTCAGGACATTTACAGAGACAGGTGTATAAAAAGAGCCCGAAGGATCATTAGGGACCCGAGTCATCCCAACCACAAACTGTTCCAGCTGCTACCATCTGGGAAACGGTACCTCAGCATAAAAGCCAGGACCAACAGGCTCCAGGACAGCTTCTTCCACCAGGCCATCAGACTGATTAATTCATGCTGATGCAACTGTATTTCTATGTTATATTGACTATCCTGTTGTAAATAATATTTATTATAAATGACTATAAATTGCACATTGTACATTTAGGCGGAGACATAACGTAAAGATTTTTACTCCTCATGTACGTGAAGGATGTAAGTAATAGTCAATTCAATTCAATTCAAATAGTCAATACAACATTGTGTGCCAAAAGGCCTATATAATGCTGTAATATTCTATGTTCTATATTCTATGGTACTTGCAGGCTGGCCCCCAACACATCTTTAGTTGTGTTAGCTGTTAACAGAACAGTTAACGCTGTTAATGTGAATGGCACACTTTACTGTAAGTTTTGTTGTACATGTGATAAATAAGTGAATCTGAATCTTAGAATATTGCACACACCAAGTTTAGCCATGTCACTGTTGAATGCTCCTGCCCTGAGTGATAACTGTTCAGCTGGTGCACGGAGTGAATGAACATGCTGTTTAGAATGATCAATATGATGAAGATGAAAGAAGATGATATCATAAGACCCCAAAATGAAGTGATATGCAAACATGTAACAGCAACACTCCCGTCAGAGAATGAGCCAGAAGCATATGGCATTCTAAAAAAATCTTCTCACTTCACACAAGGGAGAAGATTTCTTGCTTAATGATTTTGTGGTGAAACTGGAAGATCATTTTAATCTAATGCAGTTAGAAATATCTGAATGCTCTAAGTCTGGAACAAGGAGCCGGAAGCAGTGGGGGAGACAGTTAATGAGTATTTTGTTTAATTAGAGAATTTATCCTTGCTCTGTAATTTAGGTGCCTGACATGGCAGAATTTGGGTCCTATTTGGGTCTGTTCCAACATTTAATCCTGGCTGATTTATTTTCCTTCTCAATCCCATTCTTCTGCCGTTTCTCCACAACCTTTGACACGCTTACTAGAAGGCAGGAGATTGGAGCGGAGAGGGAAATGGATCAGGCATGATGAAATGGCAGAGCAGATTCGATGGACCAAATAGCCTAATTCTGCTCCTATACCTTATGGTCTTATGAACTTGTCAACCTCCACTTTAAATACACCCAATAACTTGGCCACCACAGCCATCTGTGACAATGAATTCTGCAAATTCTCTGTTTTAAAGAGATGTCCTTGTCTTCTGAGGCTGTGCCCTCTGGTCCTGTCCTCCCCCACAATTGGAACTATCTCCACATACACTCAGTCTGGGCCTTTCAATATTCAATAGATTTCAGTGAGATCCCTCCATACTCTTCTAAAGTCCATTGAGTACTGGCCCAAGGCCAACAAGCACTCCTCATATGTTAACCCTTTCATTGCTGGGATCATTCTCGTAAACCAACTTTGGACATTCTCCTACACATTCTTTCTTATTAAGGGGCACAAAACTGCTCACAATACTCCAAGTGTAGTCTGATGCAAGCAGTACATACTTGCTTTTATATTCTGGTCCTCCTGAAGTGAATGCTGACCCCACATTTGCCTTCCTTATTACTGAATCAACCTGCAAGTTAATTTAAGGAATCCTGCACGACGACTTCCAAGTCCCTTTGCACCTCCAATTTCTGAATTTTCCACCCATGTAGAAAATAGCCTTTGCCTTTATTCCTTTCACCAAAGTTCAAAGTAAATTTATTATCAACGTACACATATGTCACCATATACAAACCTGGGATTCATTTCCTTGTTGGCAATCCCAGTAAATCCAAGTAAAGAAACACAATAGAATCAATGAAAGATTGAAGCCAACAGATTGGCAAACAGCCAATGTGCAAAAGACAACAAACTGTGCCAATACATCATCACATTCTATAGTGCTGATGAAAAGTATTCACTCCCTCGGAATTTTTCATGTTTTATTGTTTTACAAGTCAGTGTTCAGTAGATGCACCCTTGGCAGCAATTACAGCCTTGAATCTGTGTGGATAGGTCTCTATCAGCTTTACACATCTGGACACTGCAATTTTCCCCCATTCTTCTCTTCAAAACTGCTCAAGCTCTGTCAGATTGCATGGGGATTGTGAGTGAACAGCTCTTTTTAAGTCCAGCCACAAATTCTCAATTGGATTGAGGTCTGGACTCTGACTTGGCCACTCCAGGATATTAGTTTTGTTCTTTTTAAGCCATTCCTGTGCAGCTTTGGCTTTATGCTTGGAATCATTGTCTTGCTGGAAAACAAATCTTCTCCCAAGTTGCAGTTCTCCCTCAGACTGAATCAGGTTTTCCTCCAGGGTTTTTCTGTAACTGGCTGCATTTATTTTACCCTCTACCTTCACAAGACTTCCAGGGCCTGCTGCAGTGCAGGATTCCTGCGGCATGATGCAGCCGCCGCCGTGCTTCACGATGGGGATGATGTGCAGTATTTGG
Organism: Mobula hypostoma; assembly: GCF_963921235.1. Taxonomy (NCBI): domain Eukaryota; kingdom Metazoa; phylum Chordata; class Chondrichthyes; order Myliobatiformes; family Myliobatidae; genus Mobula; species Mobula hypostoma. The sequence continues at coordinate 10,758,497 of NC_086103.1, forward strand.
TTTATGCCAAATAGAGTGTTTAGTCTGATGGCCAGAAGGCTCAATTTTGGTTTCATCAGACCACAGAACCTTCTTCCAGTGACTTCAGAGTCTCCCACATGCCGTTTGGCAAATTCTCCCTGAAATTTCATGTGAGTTTTTTTTTCAAAAGTAGCTTTCTCGTTTCCACTCCCTCATAAAGCTGTGACCAGTGAAGCACCTGGGCAACAGTTGTTGTATGCGCAGTCTCTCCCATCTCAGCCACTGAAGCTTGTAACTCCTCCAGAGTACATAGAACATTACAGCCCAGTACAGGCCCTTCGGTCCACGATGTTGTGCCGACCCTCCACCCACTCTACAATCAATCCAGCTCTTCCCTCCAACATAGCCTTCCTGTTTCCTATCATCCAAGTTCCTTCTTAAGTGCTTCCTAAATGCCCCTAATGATTCAGCCTGTTCCGCCCACCACTCTCTGAGTTAAGACCTCATCTCTGACATCACTCCCCATACTTTCCTGCAGTCACCTGAAAATTATGCCCCTTCCTATTAACCATTTTCACCCTGAGAAAAAGGCACCTGCTGTTCATGTACAAAGGCCAGGGATATTTTCAGCTGTTTTCCACTGAGCCTGGGCTCTGTCAGAGGCTATTTGAGATCCACACCACTGGGAGCATTAAATAGGTGGTGGGAGCTTATCCCCACTTACCTCTCCAGGCTTTGATAACTTAAGGAACCACTAAGGATACTCACCATGACCTCCTAACTTTTATGTACTCAGTGTCCTGATTTATGAAGACCAGTGTGGCCAAAGCCTTCTCCATCACCCTGCCTATGTGTAACTCCACTTTCAGTAAACCATGTACTTGTACTTTCTGTTGTTTGTTCGTGTCAAAAAAAGGAATTATTATGTGAAATGCATGTATTGATGCCACGTGTATGTCATTGTTGGAAGTTTAAAGGTGGGATAGGCAAATGGACAGTACTGTGCAAATGTCTCAGGCACAAATACATATATGGCTAGGGAGCCTAAGACTTCTGCACAGCACTGTATCAAAGAGCACATGCTATGAATATGAAAATTAAAAGTTGTTGGATATGCTCAGCAGGTCAATCAGCATCTGTGGACAGAGAATCATGCCATTTGATGTCAATGATCTCTCATTAGATGTTATGTCTTGAGTATTAAGAACATTTTCTTTATGAGGGCTGCAGAGAATTTCCAGCATATTTTGTATTCCTTATAGATACAAATACTTTCCTCCTAATAAAGAGTTCAAAATTCAAAATAAATTTATTATTGAAGTACATATATGTCATCATAGACTCATTTTCATGTGGGTATTTAACATAAGTACATAGAAACACAACAGAATACATGAAAAACTGCACACAACAAAAACGAACATGGCATGGTGGTGTAGTGGTTAGCATAACGATATAACAGCGCCAGTGACCTGGGTTCATTTTCCGCCGCTGTCTGTGAGGAGTTTGTACATTCTCCCTGTGACTGTGTGGGTTTCCTCCAGATGTTCTAGTTTTCTCCCACATTCCAAGGATGTGCAGGTTAGTGTGTTAATTAGTCACGTGGGTTTAATTGGGCGGTGCAGTCTCATGGGCCAGAAAGGTCTGTTACCACGTTAAGTCACTAAATAAAATAAAATAAGTAAAAAGGGATCCGTTAGTGCAACTCTCCATGTATCTACGTCAGCTGGACAGGAGAATCATGGACTTTGTGATAATATAATTCTGACTGGAAAGATCAGGCTGCATCAGGAGCTTTAGGACAAGGTCAAGCACATGTCTTGCAAATAAACCACAACTTCCTGGTGCATGTAAGAAGTCATTACAACCTTCTCCTCTGAGGTACGAAAGTGATTTGATAACTGAAGTCATATTTTTTCAATTGAGATGTGATGTAGAAGCCTGAAGAGAAATATTCAAGCCCCTGGTGACTTACTCTAACTTGCAAGGATCAGCTCGGGTCTGATAGACACCTGAAACAATTTTGCGAGCTGTTAAAACATTTTAAAAATGCTTCACTTGGTAACCTTCTGAAGAAAGTAATATCATCTAGTTTCTGATGAAGTATGCTACAGAAGCTAATAAACTAGCGTTTTTTCTAATACTTGTCAGTACATGTGGCTTCTTTATTTCACTGAAGGTCAACATGAAGAGGAAAAAATTTGTCAGGTACTGTATATTTCATAGTACATTCACTGAAGTCACATAGAAGATTACAGCTCAGTAGTTACCCTTCAGCCCATGATATTTAAACTTACTCCAAGATCAGTTTAACCCTTCCCCCCTACATAGCCCTCTATTTTTCTATCATCCATGTGCCTGTCTGAGTCTCTTAAATGTCTCTAATGTATCTGCCTCTACCACCAAACCCAGCAAAGTGTTTACACACCCATGCATTCTGTGTAAAATTCTAGATCTGACATCACCCCTATACTTTTCTCCGATCATTATGCCCTTCATATCAGCCGTTTTCACACTGGGAAAATGCTGCTGGCCGTCCACTCTCTCTGTGCGTCTCACCATCCTGTTCTTCTCATTCAAGTCACCTCTCATTCTTCTTCACTCCAAAGAGTAAACCTCTAGCTCACTCAACCTTTCCTCCTAAGACATGCTCTCTAATCCAGACAGGATTCTGGTAAATCTCCTCTGCACCCTTTCTAAAGTTCCCATTTCCTTTCTATAATGCGGCGACCAAATTCAAAGTTCAAAGTAAAAATTCATTGTCAGAGTACATACATGTCATTACATCCAACCCTGAGATTCTTTTTCCTGAAGGCATACTCAGCAAATCTACAGAACAGGATCAATGAACAATAAAATGCAAATGCAAATATAAATAATAGCAATAAATAACAAGAGCATGAAATAACAAGGTAAGGAGTCCTCAAAGTGAGATCACTAGTTATGGGAACACCAGAAATGGAATCCTATTTTGTTCGAGAGTGTGATGGTTGAGCGTAGTAACTGTTCTTAAATCTGGTGGTGTGAGTCCTGAGGAACCTGTACCTTCTGCCTGATGGCAGCAATGAGAAAACAGCATGGCCAGGTGGTGACGATCTTTGATGATGGATGCTGCTTTTCTATAACAGCATTTTGTGTAGATGTGCCCAATGGATGGGAGGGCTTTATCTGTGATGTACTGAGCTAAATCCACTAACTTTTGGAGGATTTTCTGCTCAAAGACAAGAACAGAACAGAATATTCTATGTGTGGTCTAACCAAGGGTTTTTAGAGCTGCCACATAACCTTGCAGTTCTTGAACTCAACCCTCCGACTAATGAAGGGCAACACACATATGCCTTTTTAACCCCCCACCAACTTGTGCAGCAACTTTGAGGGATCTATTTCCTAATCACAAAAAATAAACAATGAGAAGAAATATCCCCTGATCCTCACAGGGAATTCTGAAATTGGTTCAAACTATTCCCTCAAGTTGTGATACATGGAATACAAGGGAGGAACATGAGTTGGGCATTCATTTCCTCAAGCTGATCCTATCAATTATAGAGATCATGAGGTGGATCTGCTTCCCAATCTCATCCATTTGCTTTGTCTCCAGATCTTTAACAAGCAAAAGTTAATCAGTCCTCATATTTAAAATGATTCATGTTGAGGCCATCCATTGGACGAGTTCAACCATGGGTGTTGCATCCCAGCTGTCATATGCAAGCTAGGGCAGTACGATATGGAGAACAAGCTGTTGCCTATGCAACAGGCTCACCCTGTTCTCTCAGCTGATGAAGCCAAAGGAACCTCAGAGACTGATACAGTTTGGCACCAGCTGCATTGCAGGAGTTGCCAGTCAGTGTTAAACTCAATGTAGAACTGCCCTAGGGACCCCAGCTCCGGATTTTTCTTTGGGATTTGCTCCTGAAGGTTTCCTCATGAGTGGGTATAGCCACAAGTTAATAGAGGTTTGTGATCAGAGTTTTCCTTCTCCTAGACGAGCTACCAATCACAGCTGATGAGTCCCACCTATCCAAGGGGGAGGGAACGTCCAAGTGACTGGTTTTAAGGTGCCAGTAACCTTCCTTTGCTCCACCTGTCAATAGAAATGGTACCACCAATCTTAGTAGCTAAGCCACATGTAAAGGCCAGGAGCTAGACTTGGTCGTCAATGACTATCTGAGATGCACTTCATTGAAAACATTTAATAGCTAATGGGAGCTTATTCTCACCACCTTCCTCTGTTATGACAACCTTAAGAAACCTTGGATTTACCTTGCAACTTTTTAATTCCATTCCTTTAGATTAAGAAATGTTTTGATCTCTTTCAAAGTCTTCCAAAAATAGCTTTCAGGACCTGACCATCATTTGCAAGGCCAGGATTTACTGTGCATTCTGAAGTGCCCTGAGAAAGTGGTACTACTCTACCCCCTTGGTTCATTCAGTCCATCAGACAAAGCTACTTCCATTATGCTGCGGGATGATGAGTTTTAAGATTTGGATCCAGTAATGATGAAGGAACATATAGTGGGCAGAAAAATGGGTGTGGTTGGAGTGGAAGCTTCAGCTAGTGGTGGTGCGCTTTGCCTGCAGCCTTGCAGTTCTTGATTCTAAATATTATATTGTTTTGGGAGGGGTTGTCAGAGTAACATAGACAAGTAGTACACAATACACTGAACCTTGAAGTGGATGGGCTAAAGCAGCAGAAAACCAAGAACGTACTCTCAGTGGCCACTTTATTAAATACAGGAGCTTCCTTATAAAGTGACCACTGAGTCTATTGGCATAATATAGATAGGTAGGTAGATAGATATACTTTATTGATCCCGAGGGAAATTAGGTTTCGTTACAGCCACACCAACCAAGAATAGAGCATAAATATAGCAATACAAAAACCACAAACAATCAAACAACAATATGCAAACTATGCCAGATGGAAATAAGTCCAGGACCAGCCTATTGGCTCAGGGTGTCTGACCCTCCACGGGAGGAGCTGCAAAGTTCGACGGCCACAGGCAGGAACAACCTCCTGTGGTGCCCAGTGTTGCATCTCGGTGGACTATGGCCGGAGTCCAACAGCAAAAAGTTTGCTATCCGGTCTACAAACACGTTCCTCGATCGTAATATGACCAGGATTGCACCATCCATTGTTAACCAGAACAGTAAGCCCCCAACTCCTTTACGCTTACCGCTCTCAGAGGACAGAGGACAGAAAGGTTTGTAACCTGGAGGGGCACCTTCAGCTGGTGGTGTTTCTTTCTGCCTGCTGCCTTGTACACCATGGTTTTAAATATATAGTTTTGGAAGGGGTTTGTCAGAGTAACATGGGGCAAGTAATTGTCATGCATTTTGCAAACTGATGAATGTTAGAGAGGTGGATGGGATGCCAATTAAGTGCAAAATTACAGTGTTTACAACCATGAAGAACAATGACACACACACCCATCTGACCTGTACTATTGTTCCTTACTGGGTCCAAATTCTACAAAATCATTGAAGTCCTGAATAATTCAAAAAGCTGTTTTGTTTTGGATGAAGGCAATCTTCTGGATCTTCGATCAGACAAGAACAGGGTATTTCATTATAGACCTAACATTGCCTTGGGTGGGAGATAACCATATAACATATAACAATTACAGCACGGAAACAGGCGATCTCAGACCTTCTAGTCTGTGCCAAACGCTTACTCTGACCTAGTCCCACCAACCTGCACTCAGTCCACAACCCTCCATTCCTTTCCTGTCCATCTACCTATCCAATTTTTCTTTAAATGATAATATCAAACCTGCCTCTACCACTTCTACTGGAAGTTCGTTCAACGCTTACTTCAAGCTCCCCTGTCCTCCCCTGATAATTGACTTATCACTATATTCATGCCAGAAAAATATGCACTCTGTGTTTAATATCAAATTCATTAGATAAACCCTTTTAGAAATGAAATTGAGTGTATTAGCCACTTATCACCGATATTCCGGTTGTGATTAACAGCCCCCCCCCCAAACAGAATCACCAAAAATGATTTGTAGAAAAAAATCAGCAAATACACGCATGCACACACAGGTGCCCGGGCAAGGCTTCATGGTCCTGGTAGTCTCTCTGGGGGTAAACACAACGTATTTGACCGCTATTCTTGTCCATTGGCAACCCTACCCACCCCCACCCCCGGTTGGCCGGTCTGCAAGAACATTGTCAATATTAAACCAGTCCGCATTCCAAAAAGGTTTTGGGGACCCCTGTTTTAAAAGACCGTAGTGTATACGCCTCTACCCCCTTATTCTGCAGTGCACTCCATGCATCTACCATGCTCTTTGTGAAAAAATTACCTCTGACATCCCCTTTGTACCCATTTCCAAGCACCATAAAATTATGCCCCCACGTGTTAGCCATTTCAACTCTGGGAAAAATCCTCTGGCTGTCCACGTGATTAATGTCTTATCCATAGGATCAATGCCTACAACAAAGGCAATAAATACTTTCACTGTACCCATATTATCGTATTCCTTAGGTAAATATCTTGGTCCCATTCCAATCTGGAAACTTTACGAAGAAAAATAAAACCTGAAATGACAAATTTAGAAAAGACTATTTACACTCAAACACACTTAGATTAACACTACCGAGGACAGAGGAGAAAGAGCTATAACAGATATTTTAAAAAAAAGAAAACTTAAATGAGAGGCCAACTCAGAAAAATGAATCATCACTATGGAAGAACACGTTAACCGGTAGAATGAGTACGACCCTCTATGGGAGACATCCCAATGATCTGAGCAGACGAGATGGTGACAAGGAAGCATTGAGAGCCCGACTCAGAGTTGGAGACCTCTTCCCAGAAACAGGGGTTATTTGGGGAAACACAGGACAAGGTGGTTAACATTTTAAAAAATCAAAAATACATAAAAGACAAACAAACCAGGCAATAAATACAGAAAATGCTGAGAGAAACCAGACACAATCCAACACATTCTGGGATCCTGCAGCAGTTTAACACAATCTGATTAATTACTCAGGTACAATCAAGTGGCAAATATCATTCACCAAAATCTTGCTTTAAAATACAAACTCATGAATGCTCTCCACCACTTCATAAAGGCAACAGAAATTCAAGCCTGATCCAGTTTTAGAGTCAAAATCTTAACAAATTCTATGACAAGACATTATTTCAGATAGGACAATCCATAATAACCATCTGGGCATAATATTACAAGATAAACAAGCAGGAACAGCTCCCTCAATAGATATAACCATCCCAATACACATGGTTCCTCGACCCATGGCACACCTCACACAACAGGCATTGTTTGTGTCATTGGTGGAAAGGTTTTGGGGTAAGTCATCAAGGTAAATGCAGAGATCAGCAGTCGCTCTCAACAGAGGCCATGGGGGTCGGTAGCCAGATCCTCAGCATTCAGATCTGGCATAGCAATCACTCTTCGTGGAAGGACTGGGTTCATGCAACTGTTCTCATTGAATGCTGACGGGAAGATGTTTTTGGTACCCTGAGATTCATGTGATTATTAGACTGTACTGTATATTGGTCTCCTTCAGTTTTCAGTGTTTTCTTTCTTGTTGATTGGAGGGTGGGAGATAGGTTACATTTGTGAGGGGGGGGAGTTGGGGATTTGTGATCTGATGTTCTAGTTGGTGTTTTTCTGTGTGGGCAATCTGTTAGTTTTTTGTGTGAGAGAAGAGGTCAGAGGTTTTGATGTTATTGCCACCATTCTTTTCTGTGATGGAGGGGGCTGGGGTTTGATGTTACTGACGCTGTTTTTATTTTGCAAGGAAGGGGGTTGTGGATTTTATGTTATCGTCGCTTTTTTTTGCGAGAGAGGGGGTTGAGGGATTTGATGTTATTGTCATTGTTTTTTCTGAGGGAGGGAGTTGCGGGATTTGGGGTTTGCAAGTTTTGTTTCTTTTCCTTTTTCATGCTGGGGAGGGGATTTGATGCCTTTTCTTTCAAGAACTCACATGTATTTTCTGTATGTCCTGGCTATCTGGACAAGATGAATACATGCAAAAATTTGACAAGAAAATGAACTCTTCAACCTTTGAAAAGAGATGCCTAGCCTCTGAGCACTGCTTGTTCTGGATTGCAACTTTTCAAAATTATATTCAGAATGTTGTCTGGTCTCACATCTTTTCCTGCATATCGTGTTCTCAGCTGCTTCCCGATGTCACACGGAATTGCCAAAGACTGGCTGCTTTGATAGTGGGAATACTTGGCCTTTAGACATCATGGGAACAGGAATCAAAGTCTCAGACTCCCAGGTAGCTTCCTCTACCTCTGGTAGTTCTCATGTTCCATATGTTATACCAATTAACCTATTAACCAGTTAATTAACCAGTGAACTGGTTGTAATGTAAAGGGTTAGTTTAATTATCGGTTGAAAGCTGTTTCTGCCGTGCAGCTTGGTGATTGTCCCATTCAGAGGATGCAGTCGCTCTTTCCCCATTCGTTGTCTTCTGTGCCACAGCACCTGTGTTCAGTCTGGGTGCCTCAGGACCATAAGAACAGCATGTGACAGAGACCGGCTGGATTTTCTTTGTCTCCAGGTCTTCGCCTTCTCACTGAGGTCACAACCAGTACTGAAGAACCATCAGGAAAGTATGCTGCAGATAAGGAAGGGCCCACATGCACACTTAGCTAAGTACCTGCTTGTTGAATATTTAGTTTCATAGCTGTGTAACTCAGGTTGCTGTTAAGTTTGAAGTGTTACTGAATGTTTAATACCGTAGTTTGCAGTAGCTTAGAGTGATTTAGATGTTTGGTCAAATGCTTTACTGTTTATCTGTAAATAAATGGTTCATGTAAATAAAAGGATTATTGGTGTGAAGCTGCCCTCGATCCAGGACTTATATGCATCTAGAGTCAGGAAGCGAGCAAGCAGCATCATTGTAGACCCATCACACCCTGGACATCACCTGTTCCAACTCCTTCCTTCTGGTAGGTGCTTTAGATCACTGTATGCCAGGGCAAATAGGTACAAGAACAGTTTCTTTCCAATGCCATCAGTCTTATGAACACTTGAATTTTAGTCTATTATAAACCAAATCCACCTGTACATACACAGGTATACCTCATTGTATATAGTTCACGATTATTTGCACTATTGTTTTGTTTGCTTTTTGATTCTGTACAGCGAGAGCTCAGGGAAACCGGCATCAAATTCCCTGTATGTGTCCACATACTTGGTGATAATAAAGGATTCTGATTTCGAATCCGATTCTGATGTGCTTACTCATAATCAGCGTCTTGTATCTCACTTACCAAATCCTGGTGTCCTCTGTAAAGAGTCTCTGTATGTCTTCCCCATGGAATATGTGGGTTTTCCCTTGATGACCTGGTTTCCTCCCAAGATCCAAAGATGTACCAGGTGGGTTAATGATTCATTATAAGTTGACCTGTGATTAGATTTGTGTGAATCAGGTTTGTCAGGGGTTGCTGGGGTGATGTGGCTCGAAGGGCTAGAAGAGCCTACTTTGCTTATTAAGAACAGCAGATATCCTTCCCTGAAGCACTAATGAACCAGCTGAGTTTCCATGGTGATCCAATTATTTGTGGTTATCATTACTAATGACCAGGTTGTTTAAATTCTAGGTTATTAATCTGAATTTAAGAGCACAGGACATGGAACAGTACAGCACAGGAACACTCTATTCAGCCTACATTGTTATGCTAAAATAATTAAAATAATAATCAGATGCCTATTTGAACTGATCCCTTCTGCCTACACATTGTCCACTTCCCTCTTAGATGTCCTTATCTATGAGCCTCTTGCACGTCTCTGTCGCATTTCCCTCCACCACAAGGCGCCCACCACTCTCTGTATGAAGCGTAGTGGTTAGCGCGATGCTATTGCAGCTTGGGGCGTCAGAGTTCAGCGTTTAATTCCGGCGCCACCTGTAAGGAGTCTCTCTACATCCTCCCTGTCGAATGTGTGGGCCTTCTCCAGGTGCTTCGGTTAACTCCCACAGTCCGGAAACATACTGGGTAAGTTCATTGGCTATTGTAAGTCAGCTCGTGATTAGATTAGGGTTAATCGGGTGGTGGGGGTCGCTAAGGACACGTGGCTTGAAGGGTCAAAAGGGCCAGGAGGGCCTATTCTGCACTGTATCACTAAATAAACAGATAGATAGATAGATAGATAAGGGACAGCAGACATCCTTCCCTGAAGCACTAATGAACCATATGAGTTTCCATGGTGATCCAATTACTTTGTGACTATCATTACTAATGGCTAGTTTATGTTTAATTTCTACGTTATTAATCTGAATTTAAGATCATAAAATATAGAACAGTACAGCACAGGAACACTCCGTTCAGCCCACAATGTTACACCACAATAAGTAAATGAGTAATCAAATTCCTAACTAAACTAACTTCTACAGCCTACACAATGTCTACACTGTTCCATACCCTGCATATTCACCTGTGTATGTAAGAGCCTCTTGCACATCCCTGCCATATTTGCCTCCATTACCAAGCACCCACCACTGCTCGAGGCATCGGAGTTTTGAGATTAATTCTGGTACCGCCTGTACATTCTTCCCTTAATTGAGTGAGTTTCCTCTGGGTGCACCAGTTTCCTCCCACACTCCAAAGATGTACCAGTTAGTAGGTTAATTGATCATTGTAAATTGTCCTGTGATTCGGCAAGGATTAAATAGGTGGGTTGCTAGGTGGCAAGGCTCTTTGGGCCAGAAGGGCATGATCCTATTTCCAAATAAATAACACAAAATGAATTTAAAAAACTTGTTCTGCACAAGTATTTCAATCCTGGAGTAAGACGCTACCTGTTTACTCTATCTATTTGTCATTATCTATATCTCATTGTCTTATAAACTTCTATCAGATCTCCTCTCAGCTCCTGCCGCTCCAGAGGAAATAATACAGATTTGTCCACCCTCTCCTGATAACATATACCTTCTAACGCAGGTAAACCTCTTCTGCACCATCTCCAAGGGACGCACTTCAAGTTAAAGTCCAAATTTAGTTGTCATTCAACCATACATGAATACAGCCACGTGAAACAGCTTCCCTCTAGGGCCAAAATATAGTACCAACAGTCACATTTAGCTCACGGCACTTATAACATATATAGTTGTGATAGCAGAAAAAGATACAAAAACTACATTAAAAATAATAATATCACCCAAGTCAGTGAGTGTCATGGCCTATAGATTGATGGTTCTGGATCAGCACAGTAGCGTAGCACTTGGTGTAATTTTTCACAGTGCCAGTGATTGGAATATTGGGGTTCAACTCCTGTCTGTAAGGAGTTTGTACATTCTCCCCTTGACTGTATGGGTTTCTTCCAGGTGCTCTGGTTTCCTCCCACATTCCAAAGGCGTATGAGATAAGATTAGTAAATTGTGGGCATGTTATTTCAGTGCCAAAAGCATGGTGACACTTGTGGACTGACCCCAGCACAATCAGACTGTGTTGTATTGTTGATAGGAACAGCAAAATTCAATGTTTTGATGTACACATGACAAATAAAGCTAACCTTAAATTTTTATTACATTTTCTTGCGGAAGTATTGTTTGTGAACAAAGGAGATTGGTGAGTCAACTATTTCCCAATCATTCACAGTATGTGGTTGCTAGTTTGCATGTTCCATCCCTGATTGCTCTCAAATTAGAGACACAGAGTTATAAAGCATGTAAACAAGTCCTTCACCCCTTCTGGTCCATGCCAACCGAGGTACCTTATTTTATAGCAAACGAGAAAATCTGCAGATGCTGGAAATCCAAGCAACACACACAAAATGTTAGAGGAACTTAGCAGGCCAGGCAGATTTATAGAAAAAGGTACAGTCTATGTTCCTGGCCTGAAACATCAACCAGACTTTTTTCCATAGTTGCCTGCTGAGTTGCTCCAGCATCTTTATGTGTCACCTTATTTTATATTCAGAGACAGATTCGGAATCAGGTTTAGTATCATTGGCATATGCCGCGAAACTTGTTGTTTTACGCCAGCAGTACATGAAGAGCCCTCTTGGTCAGGGTCGACCTTGGATGTTGCATCCTTGCTATCTATGTTGTTGCCATCAGTCAATACATGAGCCGGTGCAGTACAATATGGAGAGAAAGCTGTTTCCCATGCAGTCACCTCTCAGCTGATGAATCCAAAGGAACAGTAGAGACTGACAGCTTGGCACCAACAGCATCACAGGAGTTGCCAGTCAGCATTGAACTCAACATAGAACTGCCTTACGGACTCCAGCTCCAGATTTTCCCTCGGGGGTTTACTCCAGAAGCGTTCCCCATGGGTGCTATAGCCACAGGGTAGTGGAGGTTTGAAATCAGAGTTTTCCTTCTCCTTGATGAGCTGCCAACCACGGCTGACAAGCCCCATCTGCATGGAAGCAGTACACTGTAATACATAATAAGTAAAAAACTATAAATTACAATAAGAGATATAATTCATAAATATTAATTCAGTAGTTCAAAAGGAGAGGGAAAAAAATTCTGAGGTAGTATATATGGGTCAATGTTCATTCAGAAACCTGATGGGGAAGAAACTGTTACTAAAGCAATCAGTGTGTGTCTCCAGTCTCCTGTACCCAATAGCATGAATGGCAGTGATGCTTCACTACCAGATGGACTCAACGCCTTCTATGCCCACTTTGAAAGGGAGAACACAACTACAGCTGTGAAGATCCCTGCTGCACCTGATGACCCTGTGATCTCTGTCTCAGTGGTCGATGTTAGAGTGACTTTAAAGAGAGTGAACCCTCGCAAGGCGGAAGGTCCCGATGGAGTACCTGGTAAGGCTCTGAAAACCTGTGCCAACCAACTAGCAGGAGAATTCAAGGATATTTTCAATCTCTCATTGCAACTGGTGGAAGTTCACACTTGGTTCAAAAAGGTAACAATTATACCAATGCCTAAAAAGAATAATGTGGTCTGCCTAAATGACTATCACCTGGTAGCTTTCACATCGACAATGATGAAATGCTTTGAGAGGTTAATTATGACTAGACTGAACTCCTGCCTCAGCAAGGATCTGGATCCATTGCAATTTGCCTATTGCCACAATAGGCCTTAGACCACCTGGACAACACAAACACCTGTGTCAGGATGCTGTTCATTGACTATAGCTCAGCATGTAATACCATCATTCCCACAATCCTGATTGAGAACCTGGGCCTCTGTACCTCCCTCTGCAATTGGATCCTCAACTTCCTAACAGGAAGACCACAATCTGTGCAGAATGGTGGTAACATCTCCTCCTCACTGACGATCAACACTGGTGCACCTCAGGAGTGTGTGCTTAGCCCACTGCTCTACTCTCTGTATACACATGACTGTGTGGCTAGGCATAGCTCAAATACCATCTACAAATTTGCTGATGATACAACCATTGTTGGTAGAATCTGAGGTGGTGACGAGAGGGCGTACAGGAGTTGAGATATGCCAACTAGTGCAGTGGTGTCGCAGCAATAACCTGGCAATCAACGTCAGCAAGATGAAAGAGATGATTGTGGACTTCAGGAAGAGTAAGACAAAGGAACCTGGCATTCATAAATCAATCTACTGAGTATAGGATTTGGGATGTTATGGTGAGGTTGTATAAGACATTGGTGAGGCCAAATTTGGAGTATTGTATGTAGTTCTGGTCACCTAGCTATAGGAAGGATATCAGTAAAATTGAAAGAGTGCAGACAAGATTTACTAGGATGTTGCCGGGTCTTCAGGAGTTGAGTTACAGGGAAAGATTGAACAGGTTAGGACTTTATTCCTTGGAGTGTAGAAGAATGAGGGGGGATTTGATAGAGGTTTACAAAATTATGAGGGATATAGACAGAGTAAATGTGAGTAGGCTCTTTCCACTTGGATTGAGAGAGATAAATTCGAGAGGACATAGCTTTAGGATGAAATACGAAAGGTTTAGGGGGAACATTAGGGGGATCTTCTTCACTCAGAGAGTGGAGGGAGTGTGGAATGAGCTGGCATCTAACGTGGTAAATGTGGGTTCACTCAATTTTTAAGAATAAATTGGATAGATACATGGATGGGAGAGGTCTGGAGGGTTATGGACTGGGTACAGGTCAATGGGACTAGTGAAACAAAGTTTTGGCACAGACTAGAAGGGCCGAATGGCCTATTTTCTGTGCTGTAGTGTTCTATGGTGCTATAGTTCTAACACATACCAATCCTCATAGAGGGATCAGAAGTGGAGAGAGTGAGAAGCTTCAAGTTCCTGGGTGTCAAGATCTCTGAGGATCTAACCTGGTCCCAACATATTGATGCAGTCATAAAGAAGGCAAGACAGTGGTTATACATTATTAGGAGTTTGAAGAGTCTTGGCATGTCAACAAGTACACTCAAAAACATCTATAGTTTTACCATGGAGAGCATTCTGACAGGCTGCATCACTGTCTGGTATGGAGGGGCTACTGCACAGGACCGAAAGAAGCTGCAGAGGATTGTAAATCTGCAGGCTTGGGTACTAGCCTACAAAGTACCCAGGACATTTTCAGGGAGTGGTGTCTCAGAAAGGCAGCATCCATTATTAAGGACCTCCAGCACCCAGGGCATGTCCTTTTCTCACTGTTACCATCAGGTAGGAGGTACAGAAGCCTGAAGGCACACACTCAGCAATTCAGGAACAGCTTCTTCCCCTTTGCCCTCTGAGTCCTAAATGGACATTGAAGCTTTGGACACAACCTCACTCCTTTTTAACATACAGTATTTCTGTTTTTGCATGTTTCTTTAATCTATTCAATATACATAATTGGTTTACTTCTTTATTTATTATTATTTTATTTATTATATTTTCTCCCTCTGCTAGATTATGTATTGCATTGAACTGCTGCTGCTAAGTTAACAAATTTCACGTCACATGCTGGTGATAATAAATCTGACTCTGAGTCTGATTCCTCCTTGATGGTAGCGATGAGATGAGGGCATACCCTGGGTGATAAGGATCCTTAATGATGGATGCTGCCTTTTTGAGACATCGCCTTTTGAAGATACCTTTGATGCTGGGGAACCTAATGCCCATGATGGAGCTGACTGAGTTCGTAGCTTTCTGTAACTTAGAAACATAGAAACATTGAAAACCTGCAGCTCAATACAGGCTCTTCGGCCCACAAAGTTGTGCCGAACATGTCCCTACTTTAGATTTCACTAGGCTTACCCATAGCCCTCCATTTTTCTAAGCTCCATGTGCCTATTCAAAAGTCTCTTAAAAGACCCTATTGTATCCTCCTCCTCCACCGTTGCCGGCAGCCCATTCCACGCACTCACCACTCTCTGAGTAAAAAACTTACCCTTGACATCTCCTCTGTACTACTCCCCAGCACCTTAAACCTGTGTCCTCCTGTGGCAACCATTTCAGCCCTGGGAAAAAGCCTCTGACTATCTACACGATCAATGCCTTTCATCATCTTCCACACCTCTATCAGGTCACCTCTCATCCTCCGTCGCTCCAAGGAGAAAAAGCCGAGTTCATTCAACCTATTCTCATAAGGCATGCTCCCCAATCCAGGCAACATCCTTGTAAATCTCCTCTGCACCTTTCTATGGTTTCCACAACCAGTGAAGTGACCAGAACTGAGCACAGTACTCCAAGTGGAGTCTGACCAGGGCCCTATATAGCTGCAACATTACCTCTTGACTCCTAAATTCAATTCCACGATTAATGAAGGCCAATACACCGTATGCCTTCTTAACCACAGAGTCAACCTGCGCAGCTGCTTTGAGCGTCCTATTAACTCGGACCCCAAGTTCCCTCTGATCCTCCTCACTGCCAAGAGTCTTACCATTAATACTATATTCTGCCATCACATTTGATCTACCAAAATGAACCACTTCACACTTATCTAGGTTGAACTCTATCTGCCACTTCTCAGCCCAGTTTTGCATCCTATCAATGTCCCCCTGTAACCTCTGACAGCCCTCCACACTATCCACAACACCACCAACCTTTGTGTCATCAGCAAACTTACTAACCCATCCCTCCACTTCCTCATCTAAGTCATTTATAAAAATTGCAAAGAGTGAGTGTCCCAGAACAGATCCCTGAGGCACTCCACTGGTCACAGTCCTCCATGCAGAATATGACCCGTCTACAACCACACTTTGCCTTCTGTGGGCAAGCCGGTTCTGGATCCACAAAGCAATGTCTCCTTGGATCCCATGCCTCCTTATTCTGATCCTTGTAGCGGTTCACCCAATTCAGACAGCCATGCAACCAGTTGGAATGCTTTCCACGGTACATCTGTAGAAATTTTTGACTCTTTGGTGTCAGACCAAGTCTCCTCAAATCCTGATGAAATATAGCTGCTGTTGTGACTTCTTTGTTATCGCATCAAGGGAATTGACACCCAGCAACTTAAACTGCTTACACTTTCAACTTCTGATCCTTCATTGAGAACTGGTATGTGTTCCCTGGAATTAGATGGTAGTTTTTACCCTCTTTTTGTCAATAACCCACTCAACCTTTCCAATCCATGAGACTTTCTGACTGTTGTTTAGAAGCTGTTATTGTATCTGCCTTAACCAGTTCCTCTGGTTACTCATTCCACATACAGTATATACCACCCTTTCTGTAAATTTTTGCCTCTAAAGATCCTATTAAATCTTTCAACTCTCATATTAGATATTTGCCCTCAAGTTCTTGATTCCCCACCCCTGGGAAAAAGACTGTGCATTCACCCTATCCAAACCCCTCAAGATTTTATACACTCCTGTATCTTCTCTCAGTGTCCTATTCTCTAAGGAATAAAATCCTATATTAATAAAGATCGCAGATTTCATGTTCTGGAGAACAATATGTACCAGGTGAGTTTTCACAATAATCTGGTGCTTATTTATTTACGCTGACATAGCAGAAATACATTTGGTCCATCAAACCCAAGTCAACCGTCCCTTCTTCTTTCCCCAAGACCTGCAATCTGTTGTCCCTGGCACAAGCATCAACTTCAACTACTGAGCCATTTTTCCTTCCAGCACAGATTTGCGATGTGGGAGGAAACTGGGGAATCTCTGTGGAAACCCACACAGTCACAGGGAAAATGTATAAACTCCGCAAAATGTACAAACTCCGCGCCAACAGCACTGAACAACTGGATCAAAGCTAGGCCTCCGGATCTGAGAGGCAGCAACGTTAACTGCTGAATCACTGTGATGGTTTCATGCTTACTAAGACCACAATTTAAAATTCCATAATAGATGATTAATCTAAATTCTTCAGTACCATGTTTGTATTTTAACTCACCTGTCTGAGTCAATGGTCCAGAAACATGAATGTTGCTGCAGTATCTTAGCCACTGTTCCCAAATAAAACATTGGAGAAGAATTAAGCCATTTGGCCCATCGAGTCTGCTCTGCCATTCAATCATGGCTGATCATTTTATTTCTCTCCCCCAGCCCCACTCCCTGGCCTTCACCCCGCAACATTTGATGTCATGGCCAATTAAGAATCTATCAATCTCTGCCTTATGGACTCACCTTCAAGGACTCTTCGTCTCAGATTTTCAATATTTATGATATATTATTATTATTATTATCATTTATTTTATGTTTTTTCTTTTTGTATTTGCACCATATGTTGTCTTTTGCACTTTGTCCATCTTTTGTGCAATTCTTCATTGATTCAATTGAGATTCTTCGCATTTACTGTGAATTCTGCAAGAAATTGAATCTCAGGGTAGATAACAGTGACATACACCGAATGTACTTTGATAATAAACTTACTTTGAACTTTGAACTTCGAACTTTTTAAACTACACCACTTATCTATTATGCTACTCTGACTACAACGTGTTTGTAGTCACATGCAGGTTCGATCAGGTAGGGAGAAAAGATTTTCTTCCCGAAGGATATGATGAACCAAACAGGACAATAAAAAGCTATAATACAATTATTGATATTAGAAAGTTCAAAGTTCAAATTACAAAGTAAATTTATTATCAAAATACTGTCACAAACAAGAGAGAATCTGCAGATGCTGGAAATCCAAGTAACACATACGAAATGCTGGAGGAACTCAGCAGGCCAGGCAGCATGTTTCAGGCCGAGACCCTTCCTCAGGACTGGAGAAAAAAGACAAGGGGTCTGAACCAGGAGGTGGAGGGAAGTGAGGAAGAAACACGGGGTGATAGGTGAAACCGGGAGGGCGGAGGAGTGAAGTAAAGAGCTGGGAAGTTGATAGGTGAAAGATACAGGGCTGGAGAAGGGGGAATCCGATAGGAGAGGACAAAAGGTCAAGTAAGAACGAAAAGGGGGAGGAGCACCAGGGAGTGCAGGCAAGGGGATAAGATGAGAAAGGGAACAGGGGACGGGGAATGGTGAAAGGGCTGGGGGGTTACCAGAAGTTGGAGAAATTGATGTTCATGCTGTCAGTTTTGAGGCTCACATGGAATATCAGGTTTTAGTCCTCCAGCCTGAGTGTGGCCTCATCGTGACAGTGGCAGCCATAGACTGACATGTCGGAATGGGCACGGGAAGTGGAATTAAAATTGGTGGCCACCGGGAAATCTCGCTTTTTCTGGCGGATGGGGCACAGGTGCTCAGCGAGTCGGTCTCCCAATCTATGTCGGGTCTCACCAATATACAAGAGGCCACACCGGGAGCACCGGATAGAGTAGATGACCCCAACGGACACACAGATGAAGTGTGGCCGCAGCTGGAAGGACTGTTTGAGGGAGGAGCAACACCTTATATTCCGTCTAGGTAGACTCCAACCAGATGGCATGGACATCAATTTCTTAAAATGCTGGTATCCCCCCTCCCCCCCACCCCTCACCATTCCCCATCCCCTTTTCCCTCCCTCACCTTGTTCCCTTAACGCACTTTCTGGAACTCCTCCTCCTTCTCCTTCTTCAATGGGCTTCTGTCCTCTCCTGTTAGATTCCCCCTTCTCTAGGCCTGTATCTCTTTCACCAATCAACTTCCCAGCTCTTTGCTTCCCCCCTTCCCCCTCCCAGTTTCATCGATCACCCAGAGTTTCTTCCTCCCCTCCCCCCACCTTCTGATTTGGGCTCCTTGACTTTCCTTCTCCAGTCCTGAGGGAGGGTCTCGGCCTGAAACATCGACTGTACTCCTTTCCGTAGATGCTGCCCAGCCTGCTGAGTTCCTTCAGCACTTACTGTGTGATGCTGTATGTTGCCATGTCCTCCTACCTTAAGATTCATTTTCTTGCAGGTACTTACAGGAAAACAATAGAATTTATGCAAAACTATGCATAAAGATTGACAAATAACTAGTGTGCAAAAGAATGTAAAGCTCACAAATAAATAATAGAAAAATAGATAGATAAATGAATGGATAGAGGGATAGATAAATAAATAAGTAATATTGAGAGACTTTGTCCTAGTGTCTGAGTCTACTAAGCAAGTGGTGCTGCTGGAGCTGACAGTCCCATGGGAAGATGGCTTGGAAGAGGCCTTTGAAAGGAAGCTCTCCAAGTACGCAGGACTGGTCAGCAACTGTCAGCAGGCTGGATGGAGAGTGAGGTGTCTCCCAGTGGAGGTTGGTTGTAGGGGATTTGTAGCCCGTTCCTTAGTTAGATCCTTCAGCATTTTGGGCATCGAGGGAGAGAGGAAGAGGAGAGCCATCCGCAGTACCACCGATGCGGCAGAGAGGGCCTCAAGATGGCTGTGGCTCGAAAGAGGGGAACCATGGAGTCATAAGTAGCTAGCCATCTGGACACAAGCTGGGGTCTGATCAGCCCCGGCTGGGTCACCTGGAGGAGGTTGTATGATGTTGAAAGACTCGAAACACGGACGATTCCAGGAACATCACTGAAGATGTGTCCAGAAGCATCAATAGATGTACGTACACAGAGAAGTTTGTCAAAGTGAGTTATAGTTTGCTTAGTCGGTGTTAAGGTGAATGAAGTTATCCATGACAGTTCAGGGCCATGAAGCTTGTAGAGTACTTGAACCAGCATTTAATTATAGATTTGTTTAGTAACCTACCTACACTTAAGTTGGTAACTGCTATGGTGCAACTTGTATCATTAAGTCAAGTGACCAGTGCCCTGAATGTCTGTCTTGCAACATAGACCGTAAGACCACAAGATATGCGTGCTGAATTAGGCCAATCAGCTCATCAGATCTGCTCCACCATTTCATCACGCCTGATCGATTTTCCTCTCAACCCCGTTCTCCTGCCTTCTCCACATCACTTTTCATGTTCTGACCAATGGAGAACCTATCAACCTCTGCTTTAAAAACACCCAGTGACCTGACCTCCACAGCTGGCTGTCACAACAAATTCCACAAGTTTAACACTCTCTGGGTAAAGAAATTTCCCCTCATCTCCATTTTAAATGGACGTCTCTCTATTCTGAGGCTATGCCTTCTGGTCCTAGTCTCTCCCACCATTGGAAAAATCCACTCTATCTGGGCTTTTCAGCATTTGATAGATTACAATGAGAAAACCCCCCACCCCCTCACCATACTTCTAAATTCCAGGCCCAGAGTCATCAATCGCTTCTCTTATGATAACCCTTTCATTCCCTGAATCTTTCTTGTAAACCTCCTCTAAACCCTTTCCAACGTCAACACATCCTTTCTTAAATAAGGATCCCAAAACTGCTCACAATATTCTGTAAGGCCTTAACCAGCGCTTTATAATGCGTCAGCATTACATCCTTGCTTTTACAACCTAGTCTTCTCAAAATGAGTGCTAATATTGCATTTGTCTTCCTGACCACTGACTCAACCTGCAAACTAACCTTTATGGAACCCTGCATGAGGACTCTCTTTACACCTCAGACCTTTGAATTTTCTCCCCATTAGAAAATCAATCATGCTCTCGTTCCTTCCATCAAAGTGCATGACCATGTGCTTCCTGACACTGTATTCCATCTTCCACTTCTTTGCCCATTCTCCTAATCTGCCTGAGTGCTTCTGAAGCCTCCCTGCAATCTCAACAGTACCTGCCTCTCCATTTATCTTCATATCGTCCACAAACTTGGCCACAAACCCATCAATTGCTTCATCTAAATTATTGACATACAATGTAAGTAGAAACAGTGCCAACACTGATTCCTGCAGAACATCACTAATCACCAGCAGCCAATCAGAAAAGACTCCCTTTATTTGCATTTGTTGCCTTCTGCCAATCAGCCAAATCCCTATCCATGCTAATATCTTTCCTGCAGTAACATGGGCGTTTATCTTGGCTTATCTTGTTAAGCATCTTCATGTGCAGCACCTTGTCAAAGGCCTGTTGAAAATCGAAGTACACAACCTCCACCAATCTCCTTTGTCTAGCCTACTTATTATTTCCTCAAAGAATTCCAACAGATTTGGCAAGCAAGATGAGCTCTTAAGGAAACCATGCTAATTTCAGCCCATTTTATCACATGCCTTCAATTACCCCAAAACCACATCCTTAACAGTCAACTCCAGCATCTTCCTTACCACTGTGAGTAGGCTAACTGCCCTATAATTTCTTTTCTTCTTTCTCCTTCCCCTCTTGAAGATTGAAATAACATTCGCAATTTTTCAATCCTCCGGAACCATGCAAGAATCTATTAGATTAGATTATGAGGACACGCAATCCTCTTTTATTGTCATTTAGTAATTGCATTAAGAAATGATACAATGTTCCTTCGGTGTGATATCACAGAAACACAAGACAGACCAAGACTGAAAAACTGACAACAACCACATAATTATAACATATAGTTACAACAGTACAAGCAATACCATAACCTGATGAAGAACAGACCATGGGCACGGTAAAAAAAAGTCTCAAAGTCTCTTGAAAGTCCCATCATCTCATGCAGACGGGAGAAGGAAGAAACCTCTCTTTCTGCCATGAGCTTCCAGCGCCGCAAACTTGCCGATGCAGCATCCTGGAAGCACCCGACCACAGTCTGATTCTGAGTCCGTCCGAAAACTTCGAGCCTCCGACCAGCCCTCCGACACTGAGCACCAAGCACTATCTCTGCCGAGCAC
This sequence comes from Mobula hypostoma, assembly GCF_963921235.1. NCBI lineage: Eukaryota > Metazoa > Chordata > Chondrichthyes > Myliobatiformes > Myliobatidae > Mobula > Mobula hypostoma. The sequence continues at coordinate 10,780,366 of NC_086103.1, forward strand.
TTCGACCCCAGCCCCGGCCGCCAGCAACAGGAAAAGTCGAGGATTTGGGGCCTACCTCTCTGGAGATTCTCAATCACACGATAGCAGCGGCAGCAAACCGGGCATTTCAGAAGTTTCTCCAGATGCTTCTCTGTGCTTCTCATGTCTGTCTCCATCAAATCAGAATTGTGCATGGCCCCTACTTAACAAATACAATATAATTTCACCGGAGCGGCCGCGCGCGCTGCGTCGTGCCACCATCTTCTCCTCCCGCCTTGTAAGATTTTGTTAATTCTTGTAAGATTAATACTAATGCCTCCATAACTTCTTCAGCTACGTGCAGTCTATCTTGTCCAGGTGACTTATCTACCTTTCAGTTTTCAAAGTTCCTTCTCTCTAGTAATAGCAATTACACTCACTTTTGCCCCCTGACAGTATCAAAGTTCTAGCACACTGCTAGTGTCTTCCACAGTGAAGGCTAATGCAAAATACTTACTCAGTTCATCCGCCCGTTCCCTGACCCCACTACTACCTCTCCAGCGTCATTTTCCAGCAGTCAATATCTACTCTCACTTCCCTTTTACTCTTTATACGTCTGAAAAACTTTTGGTATCCTCTTTGATATTGTTGGCTAGCTTACTTTCATATTTCATCTTTTCTCTCCTTACGGATTTTTTTAGTTGCCTTCTGTTGTTTTATTTTTAAAGTTTCCTGATCTTCTAATTCCCAGTATTTTTGCTCTACTATATGCCTTCTTGTTTGCTTGTATGTTGGATTTGACTTCCCTTGCCAGCCATGGTTGTGTCATCCTGAACCTATCCTGCACCTTCTGAATTTCTCTCAGAAACTCCAGCCATTGCTGCTCTGCTGTCTACCCTGTTAGTGTCCCCTTCCAATCAATATTTGCCAGCTCCTCTGCAGTTCATTTTACTTCACTGTAATACCGATACATCTGACTTTACCTTCTCGCTCTCAAGCGCTTCTTTAGGATGTAACTATCCTGTGCCCTCTGAATTGCTCCCAGAAACTCTAGCCCTTGCTGCTCTGCTATGATGAACTTAATAACACATTGGATTACTTTGTGGATGAGTGCACACTACCCTGAGAGAGGCAATAGTCTCCCTCTGCAGTGTGACTGTGAAAACCCTGATAACACTGCAGTAAACCAGTGCTTCAATTCTATTGTGGTTACTGTGCCATTAAAATGCAGTGGTACATCTGATCACAGCACTCCAGGAATGGTCGACTCAGGGTTTTAGCAGTAGCAGTAGAATCTCCTACTATTTATATGCTACACCTTCAGTATAAAAGATAGCATTCCATTAGCCTTCCTGATTACTTTTTCATGCATTCTACTATAGGCTTGTGATCAATGTACACTGCCCATCATGGGACACCAAGGCACAGCAATAATTATAAAGGAGACTATGCATAAAACTGTTGAGCACCACAGGTTTCATGTCACAGCCAGCTTTATTACCCTTTCATATTAGTCATGCTCAGTGAAGCCACTGTTATTTTTATATCAATATGTACATTGATTTTCACCTTCTTTTACCGCAATATTTTAAACCGACAAGCAAATCATTGAAACGACAGACCCATCTGGCTGTGTGATAATAGCAGCATTGAATCACACTCTATGATATATCTATCCTGAGAACTTCCCAATATTTCTCAAAGAGTGACAAAACTAAGGTCAAGATACCTCCTCCTTCAGCCCTGAAATAGCGGTTCGCACGGTGCTTTTACAATTCGGGGCATCGGAGTTCATATTTCAATTCTGTAAGAATGTTTGTACGTTCCTTTAGGTGTGGGTGTGGCTCCCGCAGTCCAAAGATTAACAGTTTAGTAGGTTAATTGGTCATTTTTAATTATCTTGTAATGAGGCAAGGGTGAAGTAGTTGGGCTGTTGGGCAGTGCAGTTTGTTGGGCCAGAAGGGCCTGTTGTGCATTGTATCTCTAAAATAAATATATACACAAAATCACAAAATGAGCTTCAGATATTCACACTCACAATCAAGCTGAACTAGCCCAATACAGAATTGCCATAAAATACTCTTATAAATAAATATCAGATGAGGTACAGATTAAATAGTTGTCGATGAATCTTTATTTATTATACACCACAGGCTTCAGCTGTTAAGAGGACTGCAGTGTGCTTGCTGTGCATATAGATTGGTACTTCATTCCAACAAAAGTCTTGGCATCAAGTCCTTTTTTTATTTCTCTTGCAAGGAAAGGCAAACCTGAAAAAAAAACAAAAGCTAACTTGCACTAGGAGATGACACTAATCAGCAAAATTTGAAAATTATTTATTATCTTTAATTATCATGGTCAGTCGAATATCCAGAAGGTATGGATGTAGGCAGTGGTCAACAGGGGCACAGACAGACTGAGCACTAACACAGGAGATTCTGCAGATGCTGGAAACCCAGAGCAATAGACACACAAAATGCTGGAGGAAATCAGCAGGTCAGGCAGCACCCATGGAGTGGAAAAAAAACAGCCAATCTTTCAGGCCAAGAGCCTTCTTCAGGACAGGTATCAGCCTGAAAAGTAGGCTGTTTATTCTTCTCACAAGCAACACACTTTATCAAAGTTGCTGGTGAACGCAGCAAGCCAGGCAGCATCTCTAGGAAGAGGTGCAGTCGACGTTTCAGGCCGAGACCCTTCGTCAGGACTAACTGAAGGAAGAGTGAGTAAGGGATTTGAAAGTTGGAGGGGGAGGGGGAGATCCAAAATGATAGGAGAAGACAGGAGGGGGAGGGATGGAGCCAAGAGCTGGACAGGTGATTGGCAAAGGGGATATGAGAGGATCATGGGACAGGAGGCCCAGGGAGAAGGAAAAGGGGGAAGGGGAAAAAAAACACAGAAGATGGGCAAGGGGTATAGTCAGAGGGACAGAGGGAGAAAAAGGAGAGTGAAAGAATGTGTGCATAAAAATAAGTAACAGATGGGGTACGAGGGGGAGTTGGGGCATTAGCGGAAGTTAGAGAAGTCAATGTTCATGCCATCAGGTTGGAGGCTACCCAAACGGAATATAAGATGTTGTTCCTCCAACCTGAGTGTGGCTTCACCTTTACTGTAGAGGAGGCCATGGATAGACATGTCAGAATGGGAATGGGATGTGGAATTAAAATGTGTGGCCACTGGGAGATCCTGCTTTCTCTGGCGGACAGAGCGTAGGTGTTCAGCAAAATGGTCTCCCAGTCTACGTCAGGTCTCACCAATATATAGAAGGCCACATCGGGAGAACTAGACACAGTATATCACCCCAGCCGACTCACAGGTGAAGTGTCGCCTCACCTGGAAGGACTAAGTTTATTCTTCTCCATAGATGCTGCCTGACCGATAGGATTGGAATGATCTTATCTATGCAGTATGTGGTTGTGTTCCAAAAGGTGATGCTGAAAGGCTGGTAATTTCAAATGTAGCATTCAAAATGTAATTGAACAGGAATAAAAATTAATAATGGCTATGGGGAAATGACAACGATATTGATCTCATTAGTTAGCTCTTTAGGAGACAGGACACATACACTCAGTGGACTCCTTATTGCGTTCCTCCTGTGCCTAATAAAATGGCCACTGAGCGTATGTTCATGGTCTTCTGCTGCTGTAGCCCATCCAACTTTAAGGTTCAACATGCTGTGCATTAAGAGATGATCTACTGAACACCATTGTTTTAACGTGTGGTTATTTGAGTTACTATTGCCTTCCTATCAGCTTGAACCAGTCTAGCCATTCTCCTCTGACCTCTCTCATTGACAAGGCGTAATCACCCACAGAATTTCTTTCTGTTTTTTGCACCATTCTCTGTAAACTCTAGACACAGTTGTGTGACAAAAGACCAGGGATCAGCAGTTTCTGAGATACTCAAACCACCCCATCTGACAACAACACTGATAATGATGAATAATGACTACCAAGAACATGAGATGAAGAGTCCTTGCAAGAGAATCCACAGTTTATGGAATCAGTTCAGTGTTGAGGTGAGTAAAGTTGTGTGTCAGCCTATAAATTTGATCAGAATTGCACCTTTTTTTATACAGTATGCACATAAAATATACTGAGAAAAGACACTCGTCCGAAGCCATCATCAAGCTGCAACCATTGTGATCACTGGGACTACACATCACTGCACCTTCTGTAGAGATGCTAGGATGTCCAAATTTAGAAATTTTTAATTCATATATTGGAGCAGTTGTACCCATAAATCCCACCATCAGCTAGTCCGAGTGGTCAATACCAAATATGGGAGCCCAAAGGTCAACCCACAGTCCTGAGGTCAATGCCCAGCTACCAAAATCTGAAGAATGGGAGCTGGAGGTCTGTCCTGGAGATAGTGCACTGCCTGTGTTTGTGTGGGTGGGTGGGAGGGAAGAAAGGGGCTTGTTTTGCTGTTGTGGTTTTGTTGCTTGTTGAGTTCTGTGTTGCTCGGCTGAGGATTGTAGACATGTTATGTTGCTGCAAAATGTGTAGTAACACTTGTGGCCAGCACTTCCTTAGCTTGTGTTGGTTATTAACACAAATACTGTAGCATATTTCACTGTACGTTTCAACGTTCATATGATAAATAAATCCAATCTGAAATTAGACTGGTTCCTTTCTGCTACATATCACCATTTCCCAAACACATTTGAAACATGATAATGTCACCTATGTGCATGGCACAAGATTCTGACTTACTGACAGAAATTCACTCAATAGGTATGAGAGCGTAGTGGTTAGGGTAATGCTTCACCACACCAGCAATTGGAACATGGGGTTCATTCCAGCCGCTGCCTGCGAGCAGTTTGTACATTCTCCCTGTGACCATTTGGTTTCCCCAGAGTGCTCCAGTTTCCTCCCACATTCCAAAGGTTAGGGTTAGTAAGTTGTGAGTATGCTACATTGGCGTCGGAAGTTTGCCGGCACTTGCCTCTAGCACATCCTCAGACTCTGTCGGTTGTTGATGTACTTCAATGTATAGAATCACAGAAAAGTATAGCACAGAAACACTCACTTCAGCCCATCTAATCTGTGCCGAGCCATTTAAACTGCTGCTCCCATCAACCTGCACCAGGACCATAGCCCTCCATAGCCCTACCATCCATGGACCTATCCAAACTTCTCTTCAGCTTTGAAAGCAAGCTTGCGTCTACCACTTGAGCTGGCAGCTCATTCTGCACTCTCATGACCCTCTGAGTGAAGATTCCCTTCATGTTTCCCTTAAACTTTTCACCTTTCACCCTTAAACCATGACCTCTAATTGTAGTTCCATCCACTGGAAAAAGCTTGCTTGCATTTATCCTATCTATACCCCTCATCATTTTAGATGTTTTGATATTTCAATGTTCATATGACGAATAAACCTTAAATTCAATCTTCTTTGTTCACTCACAGTGAAGCGAGAAAGTTGAAAACCTTTCCTGAATTAAAATGTTTCCACTGGGTCATCATTTTTCTTTTCACTGACTTCCCTGTATTGATTTTAATTTTACAGACGGTCAGTGTTGATAAAGAACATAGCATCTCTACAGAAGGTGTGGTGATCAATAGTCCTGATGTTAACAATCGCAACAGCTTTAAAGATCATTAAAGATTTAAAGAATAGCTTTATCTGTCACATGTACATTGAAACATCAAAACTTACAGTGAAATGTACGTTTTGTATTCAATGACCAATACAGTCTGAAGATGAGCTCGAACAGTCTCACTAGTCTTCCAGTACCAACATACCATGCCCACAAGTCACTAACCTTTACTAATCCATACACCTTTGGAATGTGGCAAGAAACTGAAGCACCAAAAGGGAAACCACACAGTCAGAGAGAGAACGTGCATTCTCCTCACAGTGTCAAGAATTGAACTTGGTGGTTTTAGAGTCATAGAGAAATATAGCACAGAAACAGGAACTTTCATCCATCTAGTTCACGATGACAACAGGAATTCTGCAGATGCTGGAAATTCAAGCAACATACATCAAAGTTGCTGGTGAACGCAGCAGGCCAAGCAGCATCTATAGGAAGAGGCGCAGTCGACATTTCAGGCCGAGAACCCTTAGTCAGGACTAACTGAAGGAAGAGTGAGTAAGGGATTTGAAAGCTGGAGGGGGAGGGGGAGATGCAAAATGATAGGAGAAGACAGGAGGGGGAGGGATAGAGCCGAGAGCTGGACAGGTGATTGGCAAAAGGGGATACAAGAGGATCATGGGACAGGAGGTCTGGGAAGAAAGACAAGGAGGAAGACTCTCCTTTTTCTCCCTCTGTCCCTCTGAATATACCTCTTGCCCATCCTCTGGATCAACCCCCCCCCTTGTCTTTCTTCCCGGACCTCCTGTCCCATGATCCTCTCATATCCCCTTTTGCCCATCACCTGTCCAGCTCTCGGCTCCATCCCTCCCCCTCCTGTCTTCTCCTATCATTTTGGATCTCCCCCTCCCCCTCCAACTTTCAAATCCCTTACTCACTCTTCCTTCAGTTAGTCCTGACGAAGGGTCTCGGCCTGAAACGTCGACTGCGCCTCTTCCTATAGATGCTGCTTGGCCTGCTGCGTTCACCAGCAACTTTGATGTATCTTAGTTCACGATGAAACCATTTTAAATGCCTACTCCCATCGACCTGCACCAGGACAATAGCTCTCCGTACTCCTACTATCCATGTGCCTATAGAAAATTCTCTTAAACATTGAAATCAAGCTTGCATGCATCACTTGTGCTGGAAACTCATTCCACACTCTCATGACTCTCTGAGTGAAGAAGTTTCCACCCATGTTTCCCTTAAAATTTTCACCTCTCACCCTTAACCTGTGACCTCTGGTTGTAGTCCCACCCAGTCTCGCTGGAAAAGCCAGCTTGCATTTACCATCTATATTGAATTGAATTGACTTTATTTCTTACATAGAAACATAGAAACATAGAAAATAGGTGCAGGAGTAGGCCATTCGGCCCTTCGAGCCTGCACCGCCATTTATTATGATCATGGCTGATCATCCAACTCAGAACCCAGCCTTCCCTCCATACCCCCTGACCCCTGTAGCCACAAGGGCCATATCTAACTTCCTTTTAAACATAGCTAATGAACTGGCCTCAACAGTTTGCTGTGGCAGAGAATTCCACAGATTCACCACTCTCTGTGTGAAGAAGTTTTTCCTGACCTCGGTCCTAAAAGGCTTCCCCTCTATCCTCAAACTGTGACCCCTCGTTCTAGACCTCCCCAACATCGGGAACAATCTTCCTGCATCTAGCCTGTCCAATCCCTTTAGGATCTTATACGTTTCAAGCAGATCCCCCCTCAATCTTCTAAATTCCAACGAGTACAAGCCCAGTTCATCCAGTCTTTCTTCATATGAAAGACCTGCCATCCCAGGAATCAATCTGGTGAACCTTCTTTGTACTCCCTCTATGGCAAAGATGTCTTTCCTCAGATTAGGGGACCAAAACTGCACACAATACTCCAGGTGTGGTCTCACCAAGGCCTTGTACAACTGCAGTAGTACCTCCCTGCTCCTGTACTCGAATCCTCTCGCTATAAATGCCAGCATACCGTTCGCCTTTTTCACCGCCTGCTGTACCTGCATGCCCACTTTCAATGACTGGTGTATAATGACACCCAGGTCTCGTTGCACCTCCCCTTTTCCTAATCGGCCACCATTCAGATAATAATCTGTTTTCCTATTTTTGCCACCAAAGTGGATAACTTCACATTTATCCACATTAAATTGCATCTGCCATGAGTTTGCCCACTCACCCAACCTATCCAAGTCACCCTGCATCCTCTTAGCATCCTCCTCACTGCTAACACTGCCACCCAGCTTCGTGTCATCCGCAAACTTGGAGATGCTGCATTTAATTCCCTCATCCAAGTCATTAATATATATTGTAAACAACTGGGGTCCTAGCACTGAGCCTTGCGGTACCCCACTAGTCACCGCCTGCCATTCTGAAAAGGTCCCGTTTATTCCCACTCTTTGCTTCCTGTCTGCTAACCAATTCTCCACCCACACCAATACCTTACCCCCAATACCGTGTGCTTTAAGTTTGCACACTAATCTCCTATGTGGGACCTTGTCAAAAGCCTTTTGAAAATCCAAATATACCACATCCACTGGTTCTCCCCTATCCACTCTACTAGTTACATCCTCAAAAAATTCTATGAGATTCGTCAGACATGATTTTCCTTTCACAAATCCATGCTGACTTTGTCCGATCATTTCACCGCTTTCCAAATGTGCTGTTATCACATCCTTGATAACTGACTCCAGCAGTTTCCCCACCACCGACGTTAGGCTAACCGGCCTATAATTCCCCGGTTTCTCTCTCCCTCCTTCACATACATGAGTAAAAATCTTTATGTTACGTCTCCATCTCCATCAGCAGACTTTTACCGCTGTACCATTAAGAGCATACTCACCAACTGCATCTCAGTGTGGTATGGCAATTGTCCCATATCGGACCACAAAACACTCCAGCGTGTGGTGAAAACTGCCCAGCGGATTATCGGCACCCAATTGCCCACCATTGAGAATATCTACCATAAACGCCGCCTGGGTAGGGTGAAAAGCATTATCAAGGATGCATCTCACCCTAACCATGGACTTTTTACTCTCCCCGCATACGGTAAGCGCTACAGGAGCCTCCGCTCCCGCACTAGCAGGCACTGGAAGAGCTTCTTCCCTGAGGCTGTGACCCTGCTGAACCTCACATCACAGCGCTAAGCAGTATTGCACCCATATTGTACTGTCTCAGTACTTTTATATTTGTGTGCTGTAGCACTTTTTTTATTCGCAGTTATTTTGTAAATAACACTATTCTTTGCATTTCTGGTCAGATGCTAACTACATTTCATTGGCTTTGTATCTGTACTCGGCACAATGACAATAAAGTTGAATCTAATCTAATCTAATCTAATCTAAATGTGCAATGTGCAAGCATAATAATTTATAATAAATAGAACAGTCAATGTAACATAGAAATAAACTCAAATCAGTGTGAGTTCATCAGTCTCATGGCCTGGTGGAGTGAACTGTCCCAGAGCCTGTTAGTCCTGGCTTTTATGCTGTGGTACCGCTTCCCGGATGGTAGCAGCTGGAATAGATTGTGGCTGGGGTGACTCGAGTCCCCAGCGATCCTTCACCCCTCATATCCCTCATAATTTTGTATACCTCTATCAAATCTCCTCTCAATCTTCTATGTTTTAAAGAATACAGCCCTAACTTATTCAGTCTTTCCTTATAGCTCAGGTCCTCCAGACCCAGAAACATCCTCGTAATTTTTCTCTGTACTCTTTCAAACTTGTTTCCATCTTTCCTGTAGGTAGGTGACCAAAACTGCATACAATGCTCCAGATTAGGTCTCAACAACATCTTATACAACTTCAACCTAAAATCCCATTTCCTGTACTCAATACATTGATTTATGAAGACCAGTGTGCCAAAAGCTTTCTTTACGATCCTATCTACCTGTGACATCACTTTCAATGAATTATAGAAACATAGAAACATAGAAAATAGGTGCAGGAGTAGGCCATTCGGCCCTTCGAGCCTGCACCGCCATTTATTATGATCATGGCTGATCATCCAACTCAGAACCCAGCCTTCCCTCCATACCCCCTGACCCCTGTAGCCACAAGGGCCATATCTAACTTCCTTTTAAACATAGCTAATGAACTGGCCTCAACAGTTTGCTGTGGCAGAGAATTCCACAGATTCACCACTCTCTGTGTGAAGAAGTTTTTCCTAACCTCGGTCCTAAAAGGCTTCCCCTCTATCCTCAAACTGTGACCCCTCGTTCTAGACCTCCCCAACATCGGGAACAATCTTCCTGCATCTAGCCTGTCCAATCCCTTTAGGATCTTATACGTTTCAATCAGATCCCCCCTCAATCTTCTAAATTCCAACGAGTACAAGCCCAGTTCATCCAGTCTTTCTTCATATGAAAGACCTGCCATCCCAGGAATCAATCTGGTGAACCTTCTTTGTACTCCCTCTATGGCAAAGATGTCTTTCCTCAGATTAGGGGACCAAAACTGCACACAATACTCCAGGTGTGGTCTCAACAAGGCCTTGTACAACTGCAGTAGTACCTCCCTGCTCCTGTACTCGAATCCTCTCGCTATAAATGCCAGCATACCGTTCGCCTTTTTCACCGCCTGCTGTACCTGCATGCCCACTTTCAATGACTGGTGTATAATGACACCCAGGTCTCGTTGCACCTCCCCTTTTCCTAATCGGCCACCATTCAGATAATAATCTGTTTTCCTATTTTTGCCACCAAAGTGGATAACTTCACATTTATCCACATTAAATTGCATCTGCCATGAGTTTGCCCACTCACCCAACCTATCCAAGTCACCCTGCATCCTCTTAGCATCCTCCTCACTGCTAACACTGCCACCCAGCTTCGTGTCATCCGCAAACTTGGAGATGCTGCATTTAATTCCCTCATCCAAGTCATTAATATATATTGTAAACAACTGGGGTCCCAGCACTGAGCCTTGCGGTACCCCACTAGTCACCGCCTGCCATTCTGAAAAGGTCCCGTTTATTCCCACTCTTTGCTTCCTGTCTGCTAACCAATTCTCCACCCACACCAATACCTTACCCCCAATACCGTGTGCTTTAAGTTTGCACACTAATCTCCTATGTGGGACCTTGTCAAAAGCCTTTTGAAAATCCAAATATACCACATCCACTGGTTCTCCCCTATCCACTCTACTAGTTACATCCTCAAAAAATTCTATGAGATTCGTCAGACATGATTTTCCTTTCACAAATCCATGCTGACTTTGTCCGATCATTTCACCGCTTTCCAAATGTGCTGTTATCACATCCTTGATAACTGACTCCAGCAGTTTCCCCACCACCGACGTTAGGCTAACCGGCCTATAATTCCCCGGTTTCTCTCTCCCTCCTTTTTTAAAAAGTGGGGTTACATTAGCCACCCTCCAATCCTCAGGAACTAGTCCAGAATCTAACGAGTTATGGACCTGTATTCCCAGATCCCTTTGCTCTACCACACTCCTAGGTGCCCTACCCTGGTTGGTCCTGCCAAAGTGCAAAACCTACCACTTGTCTGCACTAAATTACAGCTGCATTATGACACGGTTCCAGGTTCTTGCCCGACTGTGGTTTCTCCATAAATCCATTACTCAGATGTTTGCCATTTAAGTTCTTACTCCCCAAACCAATTGCCCCAAAACTTTGATTTCCCTCCATCCTCTCCATTTTCTTCCTATCTGCATCTGTCCCTCCAAACATGTGGCAGCCATGGAGAGATCTCTTAAACAGTGCTGGCCCACCTCCCAGTGGCCACTACACCAATGCGTCAGCAGCTGTAAACTCGGGCTGCAGATACCATCTGTCAAAGTGAACTTTGGCTTCTCATCTTTAAGTGGAGTAAAATATATTAGAAATTTCTTAAAGCTAGGCTATCCAAATTTAGGGATTTTTCTTTGCTAGGACTTGATTTTGCGTCAGGGGAAAATGTAATGTTTATGCAGAGCCAAGAACCTGTGTGAAAAAAAAGCATAAAATAATTTAAAAGCACAAAGATTTTACAGAAGTCAACACAAGGGATTCTGCAGATGTTGGAAATCTAGAGCAATACATACAAAATGCTAGATGAAATCAGTAGGTCAGGCAGCATCTATAGAGAGGAAGTCGACATTTCAGACCGAAACCCTTCAGTCCAGATCTGTCCTAATGAAGGGTCTTGGTCCAGAACGTCAACTGTTTATTTATTTTCATAGATGCTGCCAGAACTGATGAGTTTCTTGAACAGCTTGTATCTATTCACAGAAATAGTTTTTCTTTGAAATTGCGCTTGGGATGCAGAAATTGCTAGCGCATTGTCCATCAAGATACAGCGGAGTAAAGATGCTGGAAACTGGAGCAACATGCAGGTGTTTGAGGAACTCAGAGGGCCAGTAAGCATCGAAACAGGGAAATAGATGGTTGATGTTTTGGATTGAGACTGTACATCTCAAAGTCAAAGTCGAAGTAAATTTATTATCAAAGTACATATATGTCACCATATACTACCTTGAGATATATTTTCTTGCAGGCATTTACAGGACAATAAAGAAATACAATAGAATTTATGAAAACTATACATAAACAATAACTGACAAGCCACCGATGTGCAAATGAGGACAAATTATGCAAAAAAATAAATAAACAAGCAAGTAAATAAATAATGCTAAGAACATGAGTTGTAGAGTCTTTGAAAGTGAGTCTGAAGATTGTAGAATCAGCTCAGGGTTGTGGTGAATGACGTCATCCACACAGATTCAGGAGCCTGATGGTTGTAGGGAAATAAGTGTTTCTGAATGTGGCAGTGTGGGTCTTAGGCTTCTGGACTTCCTACCCAATGGTAGTAATGATCATGGAGGTCCTTGATGATGGATGCTGCTTTCCTGCACAATGATGGGAAAGACTTTTCCTCTGATGGACTGGGCCGTGTCCACCACAGTCTGTAAATGTGTCCATTCTTGGGCTTTAGTGTTTCCATTAGTAATGCAACCAGTCAGGATACTCCTGTGAAGATGAAGGAGCTCATCCTGAAACATGGTCTGTGCATTTCTGTCCATAGATACTGCCTTTTCTAGGTTACCTTTCATCTGGAGCATTTGAAACCAAGTCCACCACTAATTTGCCATTTCAATGTCCATCTCTAATTTGCAATTAAGAGTTTACCAGATTGCAGTAAATCGAGAGTTACATGTAGATCAATCTGGATAAAGATGTAAGTGAACCAAGATTCAAGATTGTTTAATGTCACTTCATGTACACAACTGTCAGGAAAATGAAATAATTTTACTCTGAATGTGATGCAGCACAAAAATAACACAAAAGATAAAGAAAGCAGTAATAATAAAATAACATACAATAAAGATTTTTTTTAAATCCAACAGAAAGCAACTAAAAGAATCATAAGGAGGGAAAAGATGAAATATGAAAGCAAGCTAGCAAACAATATCAAGGTGGATAGAAATAGCCTTTTCAAGTATATAAAAATACAAGAGAGATGAGAGTGGATAAAGGACAGCTAGAAAATGAGGCTGAAGAAATTATAGTGAGGACAAGGAGATGGTAAATGAACTAAATGTATTTTGCATCGATTTTCACTGTGGAAGACACTAGCAGTGTGCCAGGTGTTGAAGGGTGTGAGGGAAAAGAAGTGGGTGCAGTTACTATTACAAGGGAGAAGGTGCTCAAAAAACTGAAAGATCTGAAGGTACTAATTTACCCGGACCAGATGAACTGCACTCTAGGGTTCTGAAAGAGGTAGCGGTAGAGATTGTGGAGGCACTAGTGATGATCGTTCAAGAATCATTGGACACTGGCATAGTGCCAGAGGATGGAAATTGCAAATGTCACTTCACTCGTTAAGAAAGGAGGAAGGCAGCAGAAAGGCGATTGTAGACCAGGTAGCCCGACTTCAGTGGTTGGGAATATTTTGGAGTCAATTGTTAAGTAAGAGGTTATGAAGCACTTGGTGACACAGGACAAGATAGGACAAAGTCAGCATTGTTCTCTTGAGGGAAAATCTTGCCTGATAAACCTGTTGGAATTCTTTGAGGACATGACAAGTAGGATAGATAAAGGGGGTACAGTGGATTTTGTACATTTGGATTTTCAGAAGGCCTTCGACAAGGTGCCACACATGACCCTGCATACCAAGTTAAGAGCCAACGGCATTACAGGAAAGTTACTAGCATGGTTACATCATTGGCTGACTGGTAGGAGGCAGTGAGTGGGAATAAAAGGATCCTTTTCTGGTTGGCTGCCATTGACTGGTAGTTTTCTGCAGGAGTCTGTCTTTATGTTGTATATCAATGATTTAGATTATGCAATAGATGGCTTAGTTGCCAAGTTTGCAGATCAGAATCAGAATCAGGTTTATTATCACTGGCATGTGTTGTGAAATTTGTTTACATAGCAGCAGCAGTTCAATGCAAAACATAATATAGAAGAAGAAAATAATAATAATAAATCAGTTAATCAATTACAGTATACACATATTGAATAGATTGAAAATCATGCAAAAACAGAAATAATATATATTTAAAAAGTGACGTAGTGTTCATGCGTTCAATGTCCATTCAGGAATCGGATATCAGAGGGGAAGAAGCTGTTCCTGAATCACTGAGTGTGTGTCTTCAGGCTTCTGTACCTCCAACCTGATGGTAACAGTGAGGAAAGGGCATAATACAAAGATTGGTGGAGGGGCAAGCTGTGCTGAGGAAACAGGAAGACTGCAGAAGGACTTAAACACATTAGGAAAATGGGTAAGAAAGTGGTAAATCAAATACAATGTTGGAAAATTCATGATCATTCACTTTGGTAGAAGAAATAAATGTGCAGAATATTTTCCAAATGGGGAGAAAATCCAAATATCTGAGATGAAAATGGGACTTGGGGATCCTTGTGCAGAACACCCTAAAAGCTATCTTGCAGGTTGAACCAGTGGTGAGGAAGGCAAGTGCAATGTTACCATTCATTTCAAGAGGTCTAGAATACAAGAGCAGGGTTGTGAGGCTGAGGCTTTATAAGGCACTGGTGAGGCCTCACCTTGAGTATTGTGAACAGCTTTAGACTCCTTATCTAAGAAAAAATGTGCTGGCATTGGAGAGGGTTCAGAGGATGATTCTGGGAATGTAAGGTTTATCATATGAGGAAGATTTGATGACTCTGGGCTTGAACTTACTGGAATTTAGAATGATTAAGGGGGGGTGTTCTCACTGAAACCTTCAGAATGTTGAAAGGCCTAAACAGAGTAGATGTGGAAAGGATGCTTCCCACTGTGGTAGAGTCTGGGACAAGAGGGCACAGCCTCAGGATAGAGGGGCGTCCATTTCAAACATGCAGAGAAATCTCTTTAGCCAGAAGGTGGTGAAATTGTGGAATTTGATACCTCATGCAGCTGTGCAGGCCAGGTCGTTGGGTGTATTTAAGGCAGAGCTTGAGAGGTTCTTGATTGGCCACAGCATCAAAGGTTATGGGGCTGAGCAGGGGGAGAAACAAGGATCATCTTTGATTGAATGACAGAGCAGACTCGATGAACCAAATGGCCTAATTTTGTTCCTATGTCTTACGGTCTAATGGTCTAAATATAAATACATGAGATAGCTTATATACATAGATTGATTGCATTACATAAAATGATGCTAAAGTGACTGATGGGAAATAATCAATTAGTAGTGGAGTTAGAGAGTGGAGGTATTGATCAGCCTTACTGCTTGTGGAAAGTATTTGTTTTTGAGTCTGGTCATCCTGGCATGGATGCTACGTAGCCTCCTCCCTGATGGGAATGGGACAAACGGTCCATTAGCAGTGCGTGTGGGATCCTTCATGATGTTACTGGGTCTTTTCTGGTACTTTTCTGTATGTATGTCTTTGATGGAGTGTAGACTGGTGCCAGTGATGTGTTGGCCTCTTTTGACTACTCGTTTCTGTTTTAAAGGGCAAGAGGAGGAGAAGATGGCGGTGCGACGGCAGCGCGCGCGGCCTCTCTAGTGATAAATATCTGTTATCTGTCAAGTAGGGGACCGTGCACAATTCCTGATTTGATGGAGATGGACGTGAGAGTACAGAGGAACATCTGGAAAACTTCTGAAATGCCCGCTTTGCTGCTGCTGCTACTGTGTGGTAACCGGAATCTCCAGAGCAGAAAGCCCCGAAATCCTCAGCTTTGCTTGTTTCAGCGGCCAGGGCAAGGTCAAAGGCGCTCGGCAGAGGATGGCGCTTGGGAAGCTGTATCGGAGGGGCTGGTCGGAGGCTCAAAGTTTTCAGATAGATGGACTCAGTGTCGGCTGTGGTTGGCTGCTTCCAAAGCATCGGCAAGTTGACGGTGCCTGGAGGTTTATGGCAGGGAGTTTCTCCCTTTTGCCGCCTGCTAACGGGGACTCGGGAGTCGATCGACTCGGGGACTTTTGAGACTTCTTTTACCATGCCCATGGTTTGTTCTTCATCAAATTATGGTATTGTTTTGCACTGCTGTAACCATATGTTATAATTACACGGTTTTGTCAGTTTTAGTCTTTGGTTTGTCCTGTTTTCTGTGATATCGTTCCGGAGAAAGATTGTATCATTTCTTAATGCATGTATGCATTTCTAAATGACAATAAAAGAGGACTGAGTGTTTTTATAATCTAATCTAAAAGATTAAAGAGAGATTAGTTTTATTTGTCACATGTACATTGAAACATACAGTGAAATGTATTTTATAACAATCTAGTTGTCTACAGTTACAGTTTTCGTTCAAAGTTTATTTAAGTTCTTAAATTGCTATGTGGGACTTTGAAGCCATTTTCTTCACATCAACAGAGCTCACTTTTGAATACCAGAGCAAAAACACAACCAAATGGTAATATCCCCCAGAAGCATTACTGAGGGCAAAGTCAAAAGTTACAGGTATGGATCATAGTTAAAGTTAAAGCAAACACGCACAGCAGCTTCTCCTAACCACCAAGATGCCATGGTGGTCTTGCATTCTGGAATTTGGAGTACAATTTCGGTGGCATCTGTAAGGAATTTTGATTTTCCTCACCGTGACCATGTTGGTTTCCTCCAGGTGGCTGGTTTCCTTCCACAGTCCACAGATGTACTGGTTAGTAGCTTTAATTGTACTGGTTAGTAGCTTTAACTGTCCTGTGATTAAGCTAGGGTTAAGTTAGTCAGTTGCTTGACAGAGCAGCTCTTTGTACCAGAACAGCACTGTATCACTAAATAAAAATAAAGACACATACAGTGAATACAGACAGCTCAGTATTTCTGGTTGATTGCTTCACATCAGATAGCTGAGACTTAACAAGAAATATAGAATCAACAGAAGAAGGGGAAAAAAAAGCACTGAAATCATAACGGTGCAAATCAACAAATGCAGGGCATTGCTGGATAAAATGAAGGAGTTTTGCAAATTAGCATTTGAAAGATTAAATTTTAAGAACGATAAGAGGAAGTTAACCTTACATCCCCCTTGAATCAGGGTTTGAGGACTAGTATTTTTAATAAAATGATGGATAATATTAGATTAACATCTAAAAGGAGAATTTAAGGAAACAGTTCGAAGTTCAAATTTTATTATCAAAATGCATATATATCACCATATACAACCCTGAGATTCATTTTCAACAGAGCACAATGTTTAAAACACACACAAAATGCTGAGTAACTCTGCAGGTCAGGCAACATCTATGGAGTATTCTTCCTCCTTCCTTTCCAGTCCTGATTGAGGGTCTCGGCCCGAATCTCGACTGTTTATTCCTCTCTAGTGATGCTGCCAAAGCTGCTGAGTTCCTCCAGTATCTGCAGAATCTCTTGTGTTTACAATATTTAACAATAATGTGTGGACATTCAGTGAAAATAAGAGATCCTCTTTTACACAATGGTTAGAAGATCTCTTCACTTCTAAACATTATGGGTTTTACGGAACAACTGGGGTTTCAATGCTGGCACACTGGCTCAGTAGAAAATAAATTAATTAAATAGATCTGGAATTAAAATGTCATTATCAATAATGATGGTAATGAATCTTCTGGAATGTGATGAAAATTCATCTGATTCAATAGGTTCCTTTAAGAAAAGAAAAGGTGGATCACGGTTGTGTAGCAGTTAGTGCAACACTATTAGAACCCGAAGCATTGGAGTTCTGAGTTCAAGTCCAGTGACCTCGTTAAGAAAGTTTGTATGTTCCTTCCCATGTGTGCATGGGTTTCCTCAGGGTGTTTCAGTTTCTTCCCACCATCCAAAAACATACTCTCTGCTAGGTTAATTGGTCATTGTAAATTGTCCTGTGATTAAGCTGGGGTTAAAAATCAATGGATTGCTGCACGGCTTAGTGGGCCAGAGGTTTGGTTCTGCACTGTTTCACTAAATCAATAAGACCATGATAATACCAGAAGACAATAAGATATGTGAGCAGAATTAGGCCATTTGGCCCCTATAGTCTGCTGTGCCATTTCATCATGGCTGATCCAATTTTCCTCTTGGCCCCAATCTCCTGCCTTCTCTCCATGTCGCTTCATACCCTGACCAATCAAGAATCCATCAACCTCTGCCTTAAATATACATAAAGATTTAGCCTCCACAGCTGCTTGTGGCAAATAATTCCACAGATCCACCCTTCTCTGGCTAAATAGATTCCTCCTCATCTCCGTTCTAAAAGGATGCCCTTCTATTCTGAGGCTGTGTCCTCTGGTCTTGGGCTCTCCTGCAATAAGAAACATCCTCTCCACATCCACTCTATCACGGCCTTTCACCTATCAATAGGTTTCAATAAGGTCACCTCTCATTCTTCTGAATTCCAGCGAATACAGGGCCAGAGCCATCAAACGCTCTTCATATGACAAGCCATTCAATCATGGAATCAGTTTTGTGAATCTCTTTTGAACCCTCTCCAGTTTCAGCACATCCTCTCTAAGACAAGGTGCCCAAATCTGCTCACAATGCTCCACGTGAGGCGTTACAAGTGCTTTATAAAGTCTCAGAATTAAATCCTTGCTTTTATATTCTAGTCCTCTAGAAATGAATGCTCACATTGCATTTGCCTTCCACACTACAGATTAAACCTACAAATTAACATTTAGGGTATTCTGCACAAGGACTCCCAGGTCCCTTTGCACCTGAGTTTCTTGTACTTTCTCTCCATTTAGAAAATTGTCTACTCCTTTTTTTCTTCTTCCGAAGTGCATGACCATATGCCTCCTGAAACTCTATTCCATCTGCCACCTCTTTGCCTATTCTCCTATAAATACAGACAGATAGATAAAGACAGACAGATAGATAAATATATAAATAGACAGATCAACAAACAAATAAATAAATTGAATGATAACTAGGTAAATAAATAGACAGATAGATAAATAAAAACATGCCCTCACCATCCTGCTTGGCCCTATTTGTGAACCTGGTCCCTCACAACAATGGTTGACTGTTAGGCACAACGACACAGTTAGAGTTAGGCTTTGAATGCCGCCTTGCCGCTGACATTCATTCCTCACAAGCAATTGAAAGGCAGTTAATGGGGTTCATGCACTAACTGTCCAGGATCTATTATCTATTTTCAAACTACATTCAAGTGACTGGGTTGTCTACACCTGTGCTTCCGCTTTTCTGATATCATGGAGTCGTCAGGAGTGGTCGCTGGCAGAACTGCAAGTTTGTTCCTAAAGACATGACAACCAAAGGAAATCACTCCACTTTAAATGTAATTGCTTTTCACTGCTCTCTTCGTGTGATAAGCCCATGAGAATAAACATGACTTGTATACTACTATTGTTGAAATATGTTTGAATAGCTGTGAGCCAGTTAACTGAGTCTAGAAGGATATATAATTAACAAAGGAGTAGCTTGTAAGTTATTTAATAGTTGTACTCCCAAAGAAAGTGGCTTTATAATTACAGTGGATTCCAGTTAATTGAGCCCTC
Source organism: Mobula hypostoma (assembly GCF_963921235.1). Lineage (NCBI taxonomy): Eukaryota > Metazoa > Chordata > Chondrichthyes > Myliobatiformes > Myliobatidae > Mobula > Mobula hypostoma. The sequence continues at coordinate 10,799,756 of NC_086103.1, forward strand.
AGTTAATGAGGGCAGCTGCTTATTTAGGACAGCTCTTAAAAAGCAAAATCTAATCAAGAAAATAGCTGGGATTCCCTTTGTTTATTTGGGACACTGCAGCTAATTGGAGCAGGAGACTGTTGCTGAACAGTTTCTAACAAGCATCAGCCACGTGCATGTCGTGTGGTCATCACACATTACCATTCTTAGAACGAACAGGTTTTAAATACAATAGTATCAGTGGCATGTGTTTCTGTACTAAAAGCAGTGATTTTTGTCACTGATATTTGGTGAGAAATAAGCAGTAAGACAATTGAGAACTGTTTTGTTATGGTTTCAAGTATTTGAGTTTGGAGATGTAAGAAATGGCCTGGAGTGAAAATGAAACAATTTCTCTAAATCAACAAGTTAGAAACTGCAAAGTATTTGAAGCCATTGACAATCATTTTGAATGTTACAATGAAAATGAAGATTTGGAGGATACAGTCATTGCAAGCATTGTATGAAGGTCGTCCATTAACTGTACTAGGTGTCTGTGCTGATTTTGTTCATTTACAGTCAATCAAAAGAACACATCAGTGTGAATTCCTCCACTGATTACTATTAGAAACCAATACACTATAGTAGTATTAATATGGTACTAATTTGTTCTGTATTTCATTTAAATATAGTATCATGCAAAAGTCTTAGGAACCCTAGGTATTTCAGATGGTACGACTTCCATGGAGGCCTGATCTCAACATCATCAAGGCTGTCCGGGATTATCTAGAGAGACAGAAACAAGCAAGACAGTCAAAGTCTGCAGAAGAACTGTGGCAAGTTCTCCAAGATGCTTCGATCAACTTACCAGTCAATTTTCTTATAAAACTGCACAATAGTATACCTCAGAGAATTAGATTATTAGATTAGATTATGAGGACACTTAGTCCTCGTTTATTGTCATTTAGAAATGCATGCATGCATTAAGAAATAATACAATGTTCCTCCAGAGTGATAACACAAAAAAAACAGGACAAACCAAAGACTAACACTGACAAGACCACATAATTATAACATATAGTTACAGCAGTGCAAAGCAATACCATAATTTGATAAAGAACAGACCATGGGAACGGTAAAAAAAGGTCTCAAAGTTCCGATCGACTCCCAATAGTCCCCGGTAGCAGGCGGCAGAAGGTGGAAACTCTCTCTGCCATAAACCTCCAGGCACCGACAACTATCAATGCTTTGGAAGCACCCGACCCTAGCCAGCTCTGAGTCCGTCCGAAAACTTCAAGCCTCCGACCAGCCCTTCAACACCTAGCACCGAGCACCATCCTCTGCCGAGCGCTTTGACCCCCTTCCCGGCCGCCAAGCAACAAGCAAAGCCGAGGATCGGGGCCTTCCCCTCTGGAGATTCAGGATCACACAGTAACAGCGGCAGCGAAAAAGGCATTTCAGAAGTTTCTCCAGATGTTCCTCCATTCTCTCACATCTGTCTCCATCAAATCAGGATTGTGCACGGCACCCTACTTGACAGATTACAGATATCATTCACCGGAGAGGCCACACAAGCTGAGTCGTGTCACCATCTTCCCCTCCTCATTGTTGCAGTTTTTAAGGCAAAGGGTGATCACACCAAATATTGATTTAATTTCGTTGTTTATTGTTTACTGCTCTTTATGGTAAATTTTTTGAGCTTTGGAAACTTTTCATTTCATTATCCTTCACATGAAAGAATTTTTTCACATGCGCCTAAGACTTTTGGCACAGTACTGTACATGATTTGTTATTCAGTTAAACGATGGTTTATCGTTTTTACACACTTTCAATTATTTACATGAAACCATTTAAATGGGCCAAAATGTGCTCATCCCAAAGTGTCCCAATTAAGTGGAATACACTGTATGTAAAAATGGAAGCAATAGAGCACATCAGCTTAATAACTCAACAGGTCAGGCAGAATCTATGGAAAGAAATAGAGAGTTGATGTTTTAGACCATAAGACCATAGACTTAGGAGCAGAATTAGGCTATTCAGCCCATCGAGTCTGCTCCACCATTCCATCATGGCTGATCCCGGATCCCACTCAACCCCATACACCTGCCTTCTCACAATATCCTTTGATGCCCTGATCAATTAAGAAACTATCAACTTCATCTTAATTTTACCTGAAGACATGATCTCCACTGCCGTCTGTGGCAAAGCATTCCACAGATTCTTCTTGGCCAAAGAAATTCCTCCTTACCTTGGATCTAAAAGGCCAACCCTCAATTTTGAGGCTGCGCCCACTAGTTCTGGATATCCCCACGATAGGAAACATCCTCTTCACATCCACCCTATCTGGTCCTTTCAACATTCAGTGGGTTTCAATGAGATTTCCCAGCATTCCTCTAAATTCCAGTGAGTACAGGCCCAAAGCTGACAAATGTTCCTCATATGTCAACCCATTTATTCCTGGAATCATCCTCAAGAACCTCCTCTGGACTCTTTCCAATGACAATACATCCTTTCTGTGACATGGAGCCCAAAACTGTTGGTAACACAGTAAGTGCAGCTGACTAGTGTCTTATTAAGCCTCAACATTATCTCCTTGCTTTTATATTCTATTCCACTTGAAATAAATGCATTTGCCATCTTTACTGCGGACTCAACCTGTAAATTAAACTTCTGGAAGCCTTGCATGAGGACTCCTAAGTCCCCCTGAACCTCTGATGTTTGAACCTTCCCCCCATTTAGTTAATAGTCTGCACTATTGTTCCTTTTACCAAAATGCATTATCGTATATTTCCCAACACTGTATTCCATCTGCCACTTGTTTGCCCACTCTTCAAATTTGTCAATGCCCCGCTGCAATCGCATTGCTTCCTCAGCACTACCTACCCCTCCACCAATCTTCGTATCATTCGCAAACTTTGCCACAAAGCCATCAACTCCATTATCCAAATCACTGACAAAAATTGCGAAAAGTAGCGGTCCAAATACTGACCCCTGAGGAACACCACTAGTCATTGGCTGCCAACCAGAAAAGGCCCCCTTTATTCCCACTCACTGCCTCCTGCCTGTCAGCTGATCCTCTATCCATGCCAGTATCTGTCCTTTAACATCATAGGAATTTATCTTGTTAAGCAGCCTCATATGTGGCACATTATAAAATGCCTTCTGAAAATCCAAGTAAATGACATCCACTGCCCCTCCTTTGTCCACCCTGCTTGTTATTTCCTCAAAGAACTCCAACAGGTTTGTCAGGCAAGATTTCCCTTCACAGAAACCATGCTGACTTTGACTTTTTTTTAACATTAGTCTCCAAGTATCCCGAAACCTCATCCTTAATGATAGATTTCAACACTTTCCCAACCACTGAGGTTAGGCTAACTGGCCTATAATTTCCTTTCTTTTCTCTTCTTCGCTTCTTAAAGAGTGGAGTGACATTTGCTGACACCCTTCATCCATACTGGAATGGAAGGGGGAAGTAGATAGGCTGGCTACTTCCCCTATATCCTTCTGGTCCTGATGTAGGGCCTTGCCCCAAAACATTGGTTCTTTACTTTCTACAGGTGCTGCCTGACCTTCAGTTCATCCAGTATTTTGTGTGACTTAGAGGAGGAGCTAAAGATGGCACCACAGGGCAACTTCTTGGAGTTCATCTTCAAAACAGTTTAAAATTCTTCTCAAACAACAGGAATTCTGCAGATGCTGGAAATTCAAGCAACACACATCAAAGTTGCTGGTGAACGCAGCAGGCCAGGCAGCATCTCTAGGAATGCTGGGAAATCTCATCTCTTCCTAGAGATGCTGCCTGTCCTGCTGCGTTCACCAACAACTTTGATGTGTGTTGCTTAAAATTCTTCTCAGTAATGTTTCTTCTTTCCTTTTTGAGGTGGCTGGGTCCTCTCAGTGTCGGTGATTCTGCGATTCTTCATGGTGGTGGGTTCCCGCTGCTGGAGCTCACCGAGCAGCCGAGCGTTTATGAATTAACAAGGAGCGGCCTGGAAGATGGACGCCTTCGGGGTGTGACCCTGTGGCCCTGTGAGCGACCCAATTGCTCGCCAGTGTCACCAACCGAAGTGTCGCGGGAGGTCAAAACATCGAGCCAGCCGTGTTCGCTGCTGTAGAAATAAGCGGTGTTGCGGTGTGTAACTTCGAAACAGCGAGCTGTTGGTTTCTCCTCTCGCTGTGGCAGAGGAGATACCTCTTTCTCTCTCGTTAGTGAGAGGGAAAGCCTGTGGCATGTCGAAGAGTTGGGATGAGCAGTGATGTTCTTGATGGACTCTAGATCATGGTATCTTTATGGGCTTTGAGAAGGGGAAGGGGAGGGGGCGGGTTGATGCTTTGCTGCTGCTTCTGTGGGAGGAGGCTTTGGGGTTCTAATGTTTATCTGTCACTCATTTTTGCGGTTTTTGGCTTCTGTTTTGTGGAGGTCTGCAAAGAGTAAGATTTTGAGGTTGCATACTGTATACATTCTCTGATATTGTGGAGCCATTGAACCACTGAGTTACTCTGGATTTTCAGCATCTGCAGCTCAGATCACAATCTGCAAGTAAATATTGTCGGATTGCACATTTGATCACCACAGTGAAATGTTTCACAGCACATATCGTCACTGGCATGGAAATGTGACTTGACTTGATTCATGTAATTTCACCAACTCAGTTGCGCATTTATCAAAATGAAAGAAAGTTCACAGTTTAACTTACAACTGTATTTGTCTAAGGCCTTTTTTATGCCATGGTAGAGGGAGGGGAAGGAGAACAAGCTAGAACATGATAGGTGAAATCAGGTGAGTGGAGGGGGTGAAGAAAGAAGCTGGGAGGTGATATGTGGAAATGGTAAAGGGCCACAGAAGAAGGAACCTGAAAGAGAGGAGGGTGGATCAAGGGGGAAAGGGAAGGAGGAGGGACATCAGGTGATAGCAGGTGAGGAGAAGAAATAGGAGGCCAGAGTAGGGAAATAAAGAAGAAGGAAGGGAACAAAATTATCAGAATTTAAAGAAATCGATATTCATGCCATCAGGCTTGAGGCTACCTGGACAGAATATGAGGTACTGCTCCACCAGCCTGAGAGTGGCCTCATTGTGGTAGAAGAGGAGGCCATGGATCAATATGTCGGAACGGAAATTGAAATGGCTGCCCAACAAGAAATTATGCTTTTTGCAGATGCTAAGCAAAACAATTTCCCCAACCTATGTCGGATCTCATCAAATAGAGGAAGCCGCATCGTGAGCACCAGATATAGTAAATGACTAGCAGATCTACAGAAGTGTTTTCTCACCTAGAAGGGCTGTTTGGGGCCCTGAATGGAGGTGAGGAAGGAGGTCATATCTGCTAGATCTGTTTTTGTAGGTCAGCCGTGGAAATCTGGGAGAGATGAAACCAGGCATCAAGTGGATGTCTGATAGGACAACATTATATTTAAATTCCTTTTGGTCAATCTTCACTTCATAATCCTGCAGACCCTTTCAAAGTTCAAAGTAAATTTACGCATACACTCAGTTGTAACTTTATTAGGTACAGGAATGAAACACAGTGTGGTCTTCTGCTGCCGTAGCCCGACTGTAAGGTTCGATGTGCTGTGCATTCAGAGATGCTATTCTGCACACCACTGTTGTAACATGTGGTTATTTGACTTGCTGTCACCTTCCCATCACCTTGAACCTGTCTGGCCATTCTCCTCTGACCTCTCTCATTAACAAGGCATCTTTACCTACAAAACTGCTGCTCGCTGGCTGTTTATTGATTTTCGTACCAATCTCAAAGTCTTAGATCACATTTCTTCCCCATTCTGATGCTTGGTTTGAACAACTGAACCTCTTGTCCATGTCTGCATGCTCTTATGCATTGAGAAATTGCCACATTTGCATTAATGAACAGGAGTACAGGTGTACTTAATAAAGTAGCTGCTGAGTATAGTATGTCACAATATGCTACTTTAAGATTAATTTTCTTGCAGACATTTACAGGAAAATAAAGAAATTCAATACAATTTACATGGATAACTATAAATAACAAAGACTGACAGACAATGTTCAAAAGAAGACAAATCATGCAAATAATAAAACGTAATTAAATAATACTGAGAACATGAGCGGTAGAGTCCTTGAAAGTGAGTCCATAGGTTGTGGAATCAGTTCAGCGTTGATGGTGAGTGAAGTTATCCATGCTGTTTCAGGAGCCTGATGGTTGTAGGGTAATAGCTGTTCCTGAATGTGATGGTGTGGGACCTAGGGCTCCTGTACCTCCTGCCAATGGTGGTAGTGAGAAGGGAGCATGGCCCGGATGGTGGATCCTTGTTGATGGATGCTGCTTTCTTGTGTTAGCGCTCCTTTGTAAAAAAGTTCAATGGGAGGGAAGGCTTTGCCTGTGATGAACTGTATCCAACACTTTCTCTGGACTTTTCCATTCCTGGGAATTGGTATTTCCATATCAGACTGTGATACAACCAGTTAAGTTATTCTTCCATGCGCATCTACAGGAGTTTCAGATGACATGCCGAATCTCACCAAAAATGTAGATGTCTGATAGGACAGAGCTATGTTTAAATTCCAGTTGGTCTGCTCTCACTTCATTATCTTGCAGACCTTTCTGAGGATTTATTGAAAGAGTCACTTCCTATTTGACAGGCGATGGTCCCAATATTGATTGTTTTTCTGTTGTATGAATACCCATCCTCTCTGGTATCCACTCTCAGCAGCGGCGTTGGGTGGAGGGGGGTGTGGTTCTCGTCATTGTCAACGGCTGCAGGGTGACCAGTCCGAAGCACCATACGAAACATCAAAGCCATAAGCACTAGAAAAAAGAGGATGAGAAAGCTCATATCAGCACACGGCCAGAACAGATTGCCGTGTCTAATGCCTTCACTACTCCTAGAGCAATAAATACAGAGCACCTGAGAACAGGGAACACATTCATAAACTGAAGGAGCTAGTGAGACTGGTTCAAAGTTCAAAGTACATTTATTATGACGATGCTGGACGATGCTGAGGATGTTCTACAAGTCTGTGGTGGCCAGTGCTATTATGTTTGCTGTTGTGTGCTGGGGCAGCAGGCTGAGGGTAGCAGACACCAACAGAATCAACAAACTCATTCGTAAGGCCAGTGATGTTGTGGGGATGGAACTGGACTCTCTGACTGTGGTGTCTGAAAAGAGGATGCTGTCTAAGTTGCATGCCATCTTGGACAATGTCTCCCATCCACTACATAATGTACTGGGTGGGCACAGGAGTACATTCAGCCAGAGACTCATTCCACCGAGATGCAACACAGAGCGTCATAGGAAGTCATTCCTGCCTGTGGCCATCAAACTTTACAACTCCTCCCTTGGAGGGTCAGACACCCTGAGCCAATAGGCTGGTCCTGGATTTATTTCATAATTTACTAGCATAATTTACATATTACTATTTAACTATTTATGGTTCTATTACTATTTATTATTTATGTTGCAACTGTAACGAAAACCAATTTCCCCCGGGATCAATAAAGTATGACTATGACTATGACTATGACTATGACTATTACCAAAGTATGTATACATTATACAACCCTGAGATTGATCTTCTTACAGGCAGCCACAAAACAAAGGAACTTCAAAAGAACCCATTAAAAAAAAGACCATCAAACACCCAATGTGCAGAGGAAGAAAAACAAACAGATCATGCAAACAGTAGAAGTAAGCAAATAGCTTCAGAACCGAAGTTTTACCAAAGACACACAGCCGGGCATCACTGCAGCAGGAACAGGCTACAGCCTCAGTTCAGTGCGGAGCTGAGTAAATGGTGATTAAAGGTTAGTGGAAGAGGTAGGTTGTAACAAAGCTATTAAAGAAAGTGACACAGAGAAACAGGGAAGCAGAGAAGATTGAGATGGACCTCTAGATCTTAAAATTCAAAGTAAAGTTATTATCAAAGTATAAATGTATCACCAAATACTACTCACATTTTTTGCGGCCACTTACTGTAATTTGGGCACATGGCCAAGTGGTTAAGGCGTTCGTCTAGTTATCTCAAGGTCGCTAGTTCGAGCCTCAGCTGTGGCAGCGTGTTTGTGCCCTTGAGCAAGGCACTTAACCACACATTGCGAGGAGTGGCGCCCCACACAGACTTCCAATCTACGCATTGTAAGGCATGAAAATGCCTGACACAGGCCTCTCATGGTCTGAGTCGACGTTCCCTTCCTCCCCACTGTAATTTACTTATTTAATTAACTAAATATATATAGTTAAGTAAATAAGTAATGCAAAAAAGAAAGTAGTCAGGCATTTTGGCTTTTTTGACATGATCAACAGGAAAAAGCTCTCTTGTCAAAGTGAAAACAAATCTCTAGAAGGTGATCTAAATTAATTAAAAATATAAAACACAAAATAATTGATTGCATGAGTAGTCACATTTTCAAGTCAGTATTTAACAGATGCACCTTTGGTAGCAATACAGCCTTGAGTCTGTGTGAATAGGTTTCTGTCTGCTTTGCACATCTGAACACTGCAAATTTTCCCCTTTCTCCTTTACAAAACTACTCAAGCCCTGTCAGATTGCATGTGAATGAACAGCCCTTTTCAAGTCCAACCGCAAATTCTCAATTGGATTGTTGTCTGGAAACTGACTTGGCCACTCCAGACATTAACTTTGTTTTTTTTTAAGCCATTCCTGAGTAGCTTTGACTTTATGCTTGGGGGCATTGCCTTACTGGAAAACAAATCTTCTCCCAAGTCGTGGTTTTCTTGCAGACTGCATCAGATTTTCATCCAGGATTTCCCTGTATTTTGCTGCATCCATTTTACCATTTTATAAGCCTTCCAGAGCCTGCTGTAGTGAAGCATCCCCAAAGGGTGATGCAGCCACCACCATGATTTATGCCAAGCATGGTGTTTAGCCTGATGGTCAAAAAGCTCCATTTTGTTTTCATCAGACCACAGAACCTTCTTCCAGCTGACTTTGGAGTCTCCCACATGCCTTCTGGCAAACTCTAGCTGAGATTTCATGTGAGTTTTGTTCAACAGTGGCTTTCCCTTGGGCACTCTCCCATAAAGCTGAGACTGGTGAAGCAGCTGGGTAACAGTTGTTGTATGCGCAGTCTCTCCCATCTCAGCCACTGAAGCTTGTAACTCCTCCAGAGTTGTCATAGGTCTCTTGATTTGTCACTCACTCGTCCTCTTCTTGCACGGTCACTCAGTTTTTGAGTACAGCCTACTCGAGGTAGATTTACATTCTTTCCACTTCTTGATGATTGACTTAACTGTACTCCAAGGGATATTCTGTGACTTGGAAATATTCTTCTAGCCATCTCCTGATTTGTGCTTTTCAATAACCTTTTTGCGGAGTTGCTTGGAGTGCTCTTTTGTCTTCATGGTGTAGTTTTTGCCTGAATACTGACTCTCCAGTAGTTGGACCTTCTGGATACAGGTGTATTTTTACTACAATCAATTAAAACACCTTGACCGTACACAGGTCTCCAAAAACAGATCTCATTTAACAATTTACATGAGCTCTAAAATGAATTGGCTGCACCAGTGATGATTTGGTATGTCATATCAAAGGTGGGGGGGATAATTATGCAATTAAATATGTTGTGTTTTATATTTTAATTAAATCAGACCACTTTTTAGAGATCTGCTTTCACTCTGACATGAAAGAGTCTTTTTCTGTTGATCGGTGTTGGAAAAGCCAAATTAAATCCATTGTGATTGTAAAGAAATAAAACATGAAAACATTCAATGGGGGTGAAAACTTTTTATAGCCACTGTAAATAATATTGAGAACAAGAGTTGTAGAGTCCTTGAAAGTGAACTGAAGAGGTAGGTTTTAGTAAAAGTATTTAAGAAAAAGAGACGGATTGGGAAGCAGAGAAGATTGAGGATATACCACTAGGTCTTAGGATCTGAACCACAGCAACAGATTAACCATAAAACATAAGAGCTGAAGTAAGCGATTTGGTCCATTGATTATGTTCTGCCATTTGATCATGGCTAATTTATTGTCCCTTTCAAACTCAATAATCTGCCTTCTCCCCAAGTCAAGAGACCCTGCAAAATGGATAAGCTACAAAAGGCCAGAAATCGGGTTCAGGAAGGTGTAGAAGATTGTAGAGCAAGGTGGAAGACCCCCAAAAAAATTAAAAACTAAAGGATGAGAATGTTACGGAACCCGGTGGAAACAAGGAGAGCTAGCTAGGAGAGAATTGGAATTATGGAGTCCAGGGTGAACAAACCTTTGACAGGGATAGCAACATGCAAGCTAGATGTATGCAACCCCAAACAACCCCGTTTTACGCATATTCTATTCACAGAACAATTTACAATGACCAATTAACCTACCCAATATGTCTTTGAACTGTGAGAAGAAACCAGAGGACTTGGAGAAAACCTGCACATTCCATGGGGTGGACGTACAGACCCCTTACAGAGGAAGCCAGGATTGAACTCTGAACTCTGACACCCCATGCTGTAACAGGGTCACACTAACCACTACCCTTCCGTGGTGCCCAGTTTAGTGTCACACACACAAGTCCATGTGTGCATAGGTGCAATGAGAAACCTACTTGCATCAACATCACAGGCACAGAGCATCAGATAAGCAGCACTCACAAAAAATATACAAGCTCAGCATAAATTACATAATTTTTTACAAGAGAAAAACACAATAAAACAAAAACAAGAAAGGTTTAATAGAAACATAGAAACATAGAAAATAGGTGCAGGAGTAGGCCATTCGGCCCTTCGAGCCTGCACCGCCATTTATTATGATCATGGCTGATCATCCAACTCAGAACCCCGCCCCAGCCTTCCCTCCATACCCCCTGATCCCTGTAGCCACAAGGGCCATATCTAACTCCCTCTTAAATATAGCCAATGAACTGGCCTCAACTGTTTCCTGTGGCAGAGAATTCCATAGATTCACCACTCTCTGTGTGAAGAAGTTTTTCCTAATCTCGGTCCTAAAAGGCTTCCCCTTTATCCTCAAACTGTGACCCCTCATTCTGGACTTCCCCAACATCGGGAACAATCTTCCTGCATCTAGCCTGTCCAATCCCTTTAGGATCTTATACGTTTCAATCAGATCCCCCCTCAATCTTCTAAATTCCAACGAGTACAAGCCCAGTTCATCCAGTCTTTCTTCATATGAAAGTCCTTCCATCCCAGGAATCAATCTGGTGAACCTTCTTTGTACTCCCTCTATGGCAAAGATGTCTTTCCTCAGATTAGGGGACCAAAACTGCACACAATACTCCAGGTGTGGTCTCACCAAGGCCTTGTACAACTGCAGTAGTACCTCCCTGCTCCTGTACTCGAATCCTCTCGCTATAAATGCCAGCATACCATTCGCCTTTTTCACCGCCTGCTGTACCTGCATGCCCACTTTCAATGACTGGTGTATAATGACACCCAGGTCTCGTTGCACCTCCCCTTTTCCTAATCGGCCACCATTCAGATAATAATCCGTTTTCCTATTTTTGCCACCAAAGTGGATAACTTCACATTTATCCACATTAAATTGCATCTGCCATGAATTTGCCCACTCACCCAACCTATCCAAGTCACCCTGCATCCTCTTAGCATCCTCCTCACAGCTAACACTGCCGCCCAGCTTCATGTCATCCGCAAACTTGGAGATGCTGCATTTAATTCCCTCATCCAAGTCATTAATATATATTGTAAACAACTGGGGTCCCAGCACTGAACCTTGCGGTACCCCACTAGTCACTGCCTGCCATTCTGAAAAGGTCCCGTTTATTCCCACTCTTTGCTTCCTGTCTGCTAACCAATTCTCTATCCACATCAATACCTTGCCCCCAATACCGTGTGCTTTAAGTTTGCACACTAATCTCTTGTGTGGGACCTTGTCAAAAGCCTTTTGAAAATGCAAATATACCACATCCACTGGTTCTCCCCTATCCACTCTACTAGTTACATCCTCAAAAAATTCTATGAGATTCGTCAGACATGATTTTCCTTTCACAAATCCATGCTGACTTTGTCTGATGATTTCACCGCTTTCCAAATGTGCTGTTATCACATCTTTGATAACTGACTCCAGCAGTTTCCCCACCACCAACGTTAGGCTAACCGGTCTATAATTCCCCGGTTTCTCTCTCCCTCCTTTTTTAAAAAGTGGGGTTACATTAGCCACCCTCTAATCCTCAGGAACTAGTCCAGAATCTAACGAGTTTTGAAAAATTATCACTAATGCATCCACTATTTCTTGGGCTACTTCCTTAAGCACTCTGGGATGCAGACCATCTGGCCCTGGGGATTTATCTGCCTTTAATCCCTTCAATTTACCTAACACCACTTCCCTACTAACATGTATTTTGCTCAGTTCCTCCATCTCACTGGACCCTCTGTCCCCTACTATCTCTGGAAGATTATTTATGTCCTCCTTAGTGAAGACAGAACCAAAGTAATTATTCAATTGGTCTGCCGTGTCCTTGCTCTCCATCATCAATTCACCTGTTTCTGTCTGTAGGGGACCTACATTTGTCTTTACCAGTCTTTTCCTTTTTACATATCTATAAAAGCTTTTACAGTCAGTTTTTATGTTCCCTGCCAGTTTTCTCTCATAATCTTTTTTCCCCTTCCTAATTAAGCCCTTTGTCCTCCTCGGCTGAACTCTGAATTTCTCCCAGTCCTCAGGTGAGCCATTTTTTCTGGCTAATTTGTATGCTTCTTCTTTGGAATTGATACTATCCCTAATTTCTCTTGTCAGCCACGGGTGCACTACCTTCCTTGATTTATTCTTTTGCCAAACTGGGATGAACAATTGTTGTAGTTCATCCATGCAATCCTTAAATGCTTGCCATTGCATATCCACCGTCAATCCTTTAAGTGTCATTTGCCAGTCTATCTTAGCTAATTCACGTCTCATACCTTCAAAGTTACCCCTCTTTAAGTTCAGAACCTTTGTTTCTGAATTAACTATGTCACTCTCCATCTTAATGAAGAATTCCACCATATTATGGTCACTCTTATCCATGGGGCCTCTCACGACAAGATTGCTACTTAACCCTTCCTCATTGCTCAAAACCCAGTCCAGAATAACCTGCTCTCTGGTTGGTTCCTCGACATGTTGGTTCAAAAAACCATCCCGCATACATTCCAAGAAATCCTCTTCCTCAGCACCTTTACCAATTTGGTTCACCCAAGCTACAAGTCGATTGAAATCACCTATTATAACTGCTGTTCCTTTATTGCACACATTTCTAATTTCCTGTTTAATACCATCTCCGACCTCACTACTACTGTTAGGTGGCCTGTACACAACTCCCACCAGCGTTTTCTGCCCCTTAGTGTTATGCAGCTCTAGCCATATCGATTCCACATCTTCCCGGCTTATGTCCTTCCTTTCTATTGCGTTAATCTCATCTTTAACCAGCTACGCCACCCCACCTCCTTTTCTTTCATGTCTATCCCTCCTGAATATTGAATATCCCTGAACGTTGAGCTCCCATCCTTGGTCACCCTGGAGCCATGTCTCTGTGATCCCAACTATATCATAATCATTAATAACAATCTGCACTTTCAATTCATCCACCTTGTTACGAATGCTCCTTGCATTGACACACAAAGCCTTCAGGCGCTCTTTTACAACTCTCTTAGCCCTTATACAATTATGTTGAAAAGTGGCCCTTTTTGATGCTTGCCCTGGATTTGTCAGCCTACCACTTTTACTTTTCTCCTCACTACTTTTTGCTTCTACCCTCACTTTACACCCCTCTGTCTCTCTGCACTGGTTCCCATCCCCCTGTTGTGAACTAACCTCCTCTCGCCTAGCCTCTTTAATTTGATTCCCACCCCCCAACCATTCTAGTTTAAAGTCACCTCAGTAGCCCTCGCTAATCTCCCCGCCAGGATATTGGTCCCCCTAGGATTCAAGTGTAACCCGTCCTTTTTGTACAGGTCACACCTGCGCCAAAAGAGGCCCCAATGATCCAAAAACTTGAATCCCTGGTTTATTTATTATCAAAGTATACAACTCTGAAATTCTTCTTCTCCGGATAGTCATGAAACGAAGAAAGGAAAGAACAGCAGCATAATTATCAACACCCAAATCCCACCCCCCACACAAAAAATAAACAAAAACAGAACAGGCACATCAACCCCCCTCACCACCACCACCAATTCCCCTCCCCTACACACAAAAAAATGAGAAAGGTCAGGCGTAAAACAGAATATAGAAAAATTTAAGATGGAAAAAAGTTCATAGTCCAAGTCCATATTCGTATCTATATCCAAAACACAGAAAACCTGTGTAAAATTCTCCGGGCACAGCGGTAGCTTTTCCCCTCTCCAGCAGCAGAGCAATTCCACCAGCGATAAAAAGGCAGTCTCACCTCTCCTGCAGCAAAGTCCATTTTAATGCAAAGTGGATCAGAGTGGTCTAAATGGTAGCAATTTTCCAGTTAGTTCAAGAACCGATTGGTTGAATGGAAGTTGCTGTTCTTGAATCTGGTGGTGTTGGACTTCAGGCTTCTGTACCTCCTGCTCGACATTAGCTAAGGCAAGCTGGAGTGGCCTGGATGGTGGAATTCTTTGAGCAAAATGCTGGAGGAACTCAGCAAGTCAGGCACTATCAATGCAGGGGAATAAACAGTTGACATTTCAGTCCAAGACCATTTATTATGAAAGGAAAGTGGGGAAGAACTCAGATCAAGGAAGTGGGGTGGAGAGGACAAACTGACAGGTGATAGGTGAGACAAGATGACGGGAAAGGTGAGTGACGGAGGGTGAAGTAAGAAGCTGGAAGGGATAGGTGAAAGAGTTAAAGAGCAGAAAAAGAAGGAATCTGATAGGAGAGGAGAGTGGACCATGGACTGCAAGAAAGAGATGGACGAGGGGAACCAGAGGAAGGTTATGGGCAGGTGAGGAGAAGAGAGGGGGTAAAAAGGTAACCAAAAAGGGGAACAGTACAAGAGAGAAGGAGGGAAGGGAGTAGAAATGACCAGAAATTGGAGAAATCAATGTTCACACTATCAGGTTGGATGCTACCTAAATGGAATATGAGGTATTGCTCCTCAAACATGAGATTGGCCTCATCATAGCATACAGAAAGTCATGAACAGACAAGTCAGAATTGGAAAGGGAAGTTGAATTGAAATGGGTGGCCATTGGGAGATCCTGTCTTTGTAGCAATCTTTGATGATGGCTACACACATCAAAGTTGCTGGTGAACGCAGCAGGACAGGCAGCATCTCTAGGAAGAGGTACAGTCGACGTAAGTCCTGACGAAGGGTCTCAGCCCGAAGCGTCGACTGTACTTCTTCCTAGAGATGCTGCCTGGCCTGCTGCGTTCACCAGCAACTTTGATGTGTGTTGCTTGAGTTTCCAGCATCTGCAGAATTCCTCGTGTTTGATGATGGTTGTTGTTTTGTTATAACCTCAATGAGTCCTAGGCACATGTATATACTGCAGCTATGGTGCCTAAGACTTTTGCACAGTACTGTAGTAATTTTATGTATTGCACTGTACTGCTGCTGCAAAAGAAAAACTCATAACATAAGTGAATAATGGTAAGCCTGATTCTGACACGGGTCTCTATTGTGGACTGAGAGTGGGAAGGGGCAGGGAGAGGGGAATCATGGTTGGAAAAAGGGGAAGGGTGAGAGGAGGGAGCATGAAGCACTGAAGAGACTTCCTGAAAGATCAATAAACCAAATGTTTAGAATCCAATGATCTTGTCTGGTGTCTCAGGGCTGGGTGTGTCTGTACCTGTCCCACCACCAAACCCCACCCCCCCCAACACCCCTGACACTCCTTCTCTGTCAACTGTCCCACACCCCTCCTGCAGCACCCCACCCTCGCCATTCCCAACATCCTTTGCTCTGACCAGATTTGCAGACTTGCTATGGGCTTTAGATTGGCAAGTGCAGTACTGTACAAAAGTCTTAGGCACCATACATATATATGTGCCTACGATGTTTATATAACGCTGCATATCCAGCAAGAATTACCAACCAAAAACCAACACAGAAGTTGATTAAGCCAAAGTCAATCTTTGGCTGCAACATGATTAAAAGATTAAAAGCTACGGGGGGGGGGAGAGGGTGTCGGTGAAGGGTAACTTCCAATGAAAGGCAAGATAAATAAAAGGCAATTTGTTTTCACACCAATCTGATTTCCAATTACTCAGCTTGTCCCGCATAAAGCTGAACATTCAACGTGAAGCAGATTTATTTATCTCCAATTTTCCTGTGTGAGATTAATGTTTGGATCCTCAGTGATAACCATGCATGGCACAAGGGAAACATTTTAAAGTGAATAGATTAAAACAAGCACTTTCCCCTTCATTTTCAAAAGGTTTCTGGCCATGGAAGTGGTCGCTGGCTCACTGGGAAATTAGCAATTGTGTTATTGCAAGCACAATCCATCTTTCAGATGAAATGTCAAAGTAAATCCCCATCTACCTGTACCAGTGGCAGCAACGCCTTCAAGAAACTGAATCTCAGGGGAGTATATGGTGACATATATGGACTTCGATAATAAATTTACTTTAAACTTTTGAACCTTGAGCTGGTTGCATAGCAAAAAGTGGTGAAATATTCCTGGTTTCCAGTTGATGATAATGACTCAATTGATATTGATCAAAACAGATTAACTGTCTATTAACACAAGAGATTGAGTAGACGCGCACAAAATGCTGAAGGAACTCAGCTGATCAGGAAACATATATGGAGATAAATAAAAAGCCAACGTTTTGGGTCGAGACCCTTTAGCAGATAATCCTGCTGAAAGGTCTCAGCCTGAAATGTTGACTATTTATCCCTTTCCATAAATGTTGCCTGACCTGCTGTGTTCCTCCAGCATTTTGCACGTGTGAATCTTTATTCATCTCTGTGAAACCTGTGAGATCTTCCTTGACACAATTTAACTGCTATGAATGCTGGCATGTAAGCGCCTACCAAAAAATCTTGGAGTACCTTGAGAAAGGAGTAGGATATTTATTTTAAAGGGAATTGTTTCTGAGGTGTCTTTCATGGTCTCAAAATTTCAAAGCACTATGACACAGTTAATAGAGCTGCCTACACAAAATGCTGGAGGAACTCAGTAGGTCAGGCAGCATCTATGGAAGTGAATAAACAATTAATGTTTCGAGCAGAGACCCTTTTTCAGGATTGGAAAGGAGGTGGGATGAAACCAAATTAAAAAGGTGGGGGGAGTGTAAGGAGGCTAGCTGGAAGGTGATATGTGAAGCAGGTAGGTAGGAAAGGTAAAAGGCTGGAGTGGAAGGATTCTGATAGGAGAGGGAGTGTGGACCATGGGAGAAAGGGAAGGAGGAGGAGAGTCAGGGAAAGGTGAGAACTGCTGCCTCTCTGAAGCTGTTCCTAAAACATTGACCATGTGTCCTTATGTTCCAGTATCTCTGTAAGAGCAGAATTCGGCCATGCAGCCCATTGGGTCTGCACCAACATTCCATCTCTAAATCCTCTCTATGCTTACTCTGTCTAGTTCTTCCAATGTTCAATAGTTTTCAATGAGGATCCTTTCCCATTCTTCTAAATTCCAGTGACTACAGGCTCTGAGTTATCAAATGCTCCTCTGGCCTCCTGCCTCCACTCCCCCTCCCCTCCGATTCCCTGGCTTTGACCTCTCACACTCTTCCAATGAAGCTCAAGTAACGGTACTTGGGATGTCATGGAAGCATAGTGGTTAGTATGACACTATTACAGCTCTGGGTGTCGGAATTCAGAGTTCAGTTCCAGCGTCATCTCTAAGCTGTTTGTATGTCCTTCCCATGCGTGCATGGTTTTACACCAGATGCTCTGGCTTCCTCCCACAGCACAAAGATATTCGATTAACAGGTTAATCGGTCATTGCAAACTGTCCTGTGATTTGGCCTGGGTTAAATCAGTGGGCTGCCGGGTGGTGAGGCTCCTTGGGCCGGAAGGGATTATTCTGCGCTGTCTCTCCAAATAAAATAAAAATCTCATTTTCGGAGTAAGCATGTCACTCAACACTCAAACTCACCACAATGATTCCAGATAGCCAGCCTTTCTGATTTTGCATCAGAACAGATCAGTTCTCATGAAGCTTCTACAAGATATAATATTAGCTTGTTGTTCTCTCCTTCCACTAAGCTCCTGGGTATTACCAATGCTCCTATCTCATTTCGGACTGCAGTGTTCTCTCTCCTACACTTCCAGCATGCTCCTTTCCCCTCTGCTCCACGCTCGTTTACTCCCGTCCATTTCACTCCATTCCAGAATCACAATCAGAATCAGGTTTATTATCACTGACATATCTTGTGAATTTTGTTTTGCAGCAGCGGTGCAGAGCATTAAATAAAAAAATAATACTTTATGTGATAATAAGAAACATTAAAAATAATAAATAGGCAGTGCAAATTGTGAAATAGTGTTCATGGGTTCATGGTTCATGGTTCAATGGCTATCACAAGGGGACATGGTTTTAAGGTGCTTGCAAATAGGTACTGAGGGGATGTTGGGGTAGTTTTTCACACAAGAGTGGGTGCGTGGAATGCACTGCCAGCGGCAGTGGTGGAAGGAGATACAATTGGGTCTTTTAAGAGCCTCAGATAGATAAATGGAGCTTAGAAAAATAGAGAGCTTGCTCTAGAGGAATTCTAGGCAGTTTCTAGAGTAGGTTACATGGTCGGCACAACATTGTGGACTGAAGGGCCTGTAATGTGCTGTAGATTTCTATGTTCTATGTTCCATGTTTTTTCAGAAATCTGATGACAGAGGGGAAGAAGCTGTTCCTAAAACATTGAGTGCATGTCTTCAGGCTCCTGTACCACTTCCATGATGGTACTAATGAGAAGAGGGCATGTACGTTTACCGGTCACTTTACTGCGCACCTCCAGAACATAATAAAAGTGGCCACTGAGTGTGTGTTCATGGTCTTCTGCTGCAGTCACCCATCCACTTCAAGCTTCAAAGTGTTGTGGTTTAGAGGTGCTCTTCTCACTGTTGTGACACATGGTTATTTAAAGGTTTCAAGGGTACAGGACTGATGGGTATACGTGATGGGTATATTTAGGGTAACCTCTAGGAAGCTTTATCCCCTTACAGGGGAAGGTAAAACTAGCGGACATGGAGCTTAGGGAAAGAGAAGGGAGGGGATCTGAGGGGGACTTCCTTCACCCAAGTACATGGAAGGCCCTGCTTGAGGAAGTTGTTGAGCCTGGGTCACTGATAGCTTCTATGAATTACCCAGATGAACAGGGTGAGATTCATGGCACAGGAAGACTGGATGCTTGAGGAAATTTGGTCCAGCATGATGAGGTGAAGTTTAAGCTTTGGGCATCGTCATGAAGAAAGGAGGTGGAGAACTCAAAGCTCAAAATAAATTTATTACCAAAATTCATATATGTCTCCATATACAACACTGAGATTCATTTTTGTGGACATACTCAATAAATCTATAGAATAGCAACTATAACAGACTCAATGAAAAACTGCCCAACTAGGACATTCAACCAGAGCATGGAAGACAAGAAACTGTGCAAACACTAGAGGAAGAAATAATGGTCATAAACAATAGCAACGGAGTAACCTTGATGTTGTATTTCAGGAAGCAATCACACTTAGGAGGAATTGCAAGGGTAGCTCAGGAGGAGCAGCAGCCCTTAACCTTGTCTACAAGAACTGTACGAGAACTTTGTCTACGAGAGCTGTCAGCGAGAACTGTAGCGAAGATGTACAGAAGGTGGCAAATGCTATTCCTTTGTTCAAGAAAGGGATTACGCTGAGAATTATAGACCTTCCTTCAGTGTTGGGCAAATTATTGGACAGGTAACAGGATTTACAAGCATTTGAAGAAGCTTTTGGGGTGGTCAACATGACTTTGTGAGGGGCAGATCAAGCCTCACTAGACTGATTGAATTCTTTGAGGATGTACAAAGCACATCGATGAAGGTAGAGAAGTGGATAAGGTGTATATTGATTCCAGTAAGGCATTAGATAATGTTTCTCTGTACTGTGTTGTAGTGTTCCATGTTCAATTTACTTGTTCCGTGTTCATAGGACTACCACTCAAGTGCGGGGACACAAAACTAAAATGTAATATGTAATATCATAGGAGACAGCAAACCACAGACACAGTAGCGGGCCTTGCAGGGATAACGAGCCCGCACTGCCCTGTAATATCCATGTGGCCAACTGATCTACTAAACCGCATGTCTTCAGGAATGTGGGAGGAAACAGGAGAACTGGGAGGAAACCCACGTGGTCATGAGGAGAACATACAATCTCCTCACAGACAGAGGCAGGACTTGAACCAGGGCCGCTGGCACTGTAATAGTGTTAAACCAGCTGCTACGCTACCATGCCACCCCTACCTCTGGCAATGAGAGACAGAGTCCCAAAATGAGTTGCCCCCTTGGTTCTCTGGTTAAGGACATCCCTTTTGGGCTGGAGAGGAATTTGGAGTGAGACAAAGTCATGTAGGAACCAACAACAGAGGGAGGTGGTCCTAGTAACAGATTATGAGCAACACAATGCAAAATTTAAAGGTAGATCACAAATGTAACAAAATTTGAATTATTACTGATTCATGTGGAAGCTGGCAGAGGGTAAACACAATTATAGAAGGAAACAGGTGGCTCAGAGAATGGTGTGGCAGTAATAGATTCTAATCCATAGAGGACAGACACCATTAGTGGGAGAATAAATAGCTCTTCTGTTGAGAAAGGGTTCATTTGAATCCTGCTGTGACCAATATCCTGGTTAATCTCATAACCAGGGTTAAGGATGATGCTTCAATGGAAGGGTTTAAGTGGCAGGAAGTTTAATCACACCAAAGGAAATGGAAAGATCAGTGATTAAAGATAGTGAAAGGCTGAATAAAAATCAAAGCAAGAAAGGAAGAGGAATCCAGGTGGTCCAGTTTCCTCCCACAGTCCAAAGACGTACCAGTTAGTAGGGTTAATTGATCATTGTAACTTGTCCTGTGATCAGGCTGGAGTTAAATAAGTGGGTGGCTGGGCTGCACACCTCGCTGGGCCGGAAGGGTCTGTTCCCTTAAATAAATAAATTATAAAAATAATACAACAGAAAATCTATGCCAAAGTCTGCGGCAGATATTAATAACAGAGTAAGAAAGAATTGTAAACTGTCAAAGCATAAAGCCCTTTATGTGAAGGCATACAGTACTTGCAACAAGATAAATGAGTTGATGGCAGAAATAAAAATAAATGAGGTTCTTCTGATAGCTAATACAGAGATGTGGTTGCAGTGTAACAAGAACTAGGAACTCTATTCAATCTTATTCAATGCTATTCAAGTTATTAAGGATGTCAATGGTTATGGGGAGAAGGCAGGAGATTGGGGTTGAGGGAGTAATAAATCAGCCATGATGGATCAGACTCAATGGGCCAACTGGCCTAAATCTGCTCCTATGTCCTGTGGCCTTATGCTCAAAGAGAATAGACAAAGGGAAAAGAAAGCAAGTTGGCATTGTTAGAAAGAAGATGTTGATGTGGTTATCTGCAGCGATCACAGATTTCAACTATTCAACCTACATTTACTATCAAAGTATATATGCAGTGTACAACCCTGAGGTTTGCCTTCCCCACATACAGCCCCAAAACAAAAAGAAAGACCATAGAACCCGCTCAAAGAAAAACATCAAAACCCACCCCTCCCTTGCACTCAAAAATAAAGCATTGCGGCAAATGGCAACAAAAAAAGTGAAAAATACAGAATATAAAACACAAAAGCAGAAGATTCCAGGCATATTCAGTTCAGCTCAGTTCAATACCTGTAGGCCACCTCGATCAAACTCAGCCAAAACATCAACAAAAAAAAGGTAGCATGGTAGCAGAGCAGTTTGCCTAATACTTTACAGCACAGTGATCAGGAGGTTGTGGTTCAATCCCAGCTGCTGTCTGTAAAGAGTTTATACTAATAGTGCACATGCGCCGGTCGTGCATGCAGCCTGTTACAGTCGTTCCGATCGGATTCTTACTTTTTTCTTCTTACTTTTAACTTACCTCATTTTTTGCATTTTTTATTCACTTTAACACGTCCGAAGCTGCACCCTCTCTAACATGCTGGTAGAGAGAGTTTTATTTGGGTCTTTTGCGCTGGAAATAGTTACATCCCGACACGCGGGACAGAAGCATGGTTGCATTGTTTATTCCAGGGACCAGCTGATTGAGCTTATGCCGGCCGGTTTAGCGAGCAGAGCGGCGGGCACCCCTGCTGAAATCTGGAGGAAAACACACAGAGGATGCAGATTGGGATCACAAAGGCGAGGAAAGAGGACCGGGTCGAGACAACAGAGACTTATGGAGAAGAGGAGTTTGGTGGGTAATAAAATGGAGGAGTTCACAGCGCTAGCCAGGTGTCAGAGAACATTTCGTGAGTGCAGTGTTATGTGTTTCACCGGAACGGGGCTGCACGAGAACATACCCAATCAAAACTTCTCCATAGACGGCTTCCAGACCGTTCCGGCTGACCGGAAGTGCACTGAGAGCAGTAAGTGTAAAGGAGTTTGGTGCTTACTGTTCTGGTTAACAACAGATGGTGCAATCTGGGTCATATTACGATCAAGGAACGTGTTTGTAGACCGGATATTGAACTTTTTACTGTTGGACTTTGGCCACATTCCACCAAGATTCAACACTGGGCGGTACGGGAGGTCGTTCCTGCCTGTGGCCATCGAACTTGCAGCTCCTCCCATGGAGGGTCAGACACCCTGAGCCAAAAGACTGGTCCTGGACTTTTTACCAACTGGCATAGTTTGCATTTTTTTGTTTGATTGTTTGTGGTTTTTTTATTGCTATATTTATGCTCTATTCTTGGTTGGTGCAGCTGTAACGAAACCCAATTTCTCTCGAGATCAATAAAGTATATCTATCTATCTATCTATCTATCGACTTTCTCCCCATGACCTAGGTTGGTTTCTTCCGACATTCCAAAGACATACAGATTGGAGTTAGTGACTTGTGGGCATGTTACGTCAACACAGGAAGCATGGGGACACTTTTGAGCTGCTCTCCAGCGCATCCTCAGACTGTGGTGGTCATTGACACAAACAACACATTTCATTGGTAGGAGCTCCCATTAACAAGTCCAGCGTCATTTCTTAATCCCCTTGAGAAGGCTGTTGTAAGGTGACTTCCTAAACAATTGCAATATTCAGCTAGAGAACGCTCAGTACTGTGAGGTTGATAAGGCCAAGAAGCTGGCTTTACAATAATCAGAATTGAATCAGGTTTATTGTCGCTGACATTTGTTGTTTTGCAACATCAGATGAACAACAATACGTTTCCAAGACAGGATGCTGTGATTTGGAGGGAGATCTGCAGGTAGTGATAGTATCAATTTCAAATTTAATTATCATTCAATTATACTTGAATATCAATGAATACAGTTCCAGAAGAAGATGGTGCCGGAGGCCAAGGGCAACTTCCTCCAGATGGTTCACGGAGCTCCTTTTTTCACTTCTTTAACATCTTCTTTTTCTTTTGTATGTGGTTGCGGTTCTGCTGCTGGTGGAGCCTGTGATCTACATTTTGGTGGTATACTTTTGGGCCGATTGAGCGACCCAGCAATTTGCCGTCTCCGAGGGTGTTCAGTGAGGTCTCAAGTGAAGCGTGCAGCCGTAAGGGGAAGAAGCCTGGAGACAAGACGCGGGCCCATGATTGACTCCATTTCTCACTGATTTCGTTGCTGGAAGTGTCGAGGAAGATTGAAATTGTTGAGGCGAGAGTGGAAGGTGAGCAGGTGTTCAGCGCCATCTGCCAGCCTCTCACTCTTTGTTACCAGAGGAAGATATCTGTGTCTGAATGTCTCTCTCTCACTCTCTCTCTCTCTCTCTCACTCATTACTCCCATAGAAGGTCCCTGCATTCGAATTCTCTCTCTCTCTCTCTCTCTCTCTCTCTCTCTCTCTCTCTTTCTCTCTCCCTCTCTCCCTCTTTCTTGATGCTGCCGGACAAATGTACTGGAGTCCTGGGTCTTGGGCAAGGTTTAATTGGCACAGTTTGTGGATTGGACTCTGTAGCTCACATTATGATGTAGTTCAAGTTTCTAACCTAATCTTCTTTCTCTGTTGCTATTTTGGGTGTTTTTGATCGGGGCGACCTGCAGACAACAAACGGCACATTGCTAGATTGAGCTGAACTGTATATAGAAACATAGAAACATAGAAAATAGGTGCAGGAGTAGGCCATTCGGCCCTTCGAGCCTGCACCGCCATTTATTATGATCATGGCTGATCATCCAACTCAGAACCCCGCCCCAGTCTTCCCTCCATACCCCCTGACCCCCGTAGCCACAAGGGCCATATCTAACTCCCTCTTAAATATAGCCAATGAACTGGCCTCAACTGTTTCCTGTGGCAGAGAATTCCACAGATTCACCACTCTCTGCGTGAAGAAGTTTTTCCTAATCTCGGTCCTAAAAGGCTTCCCCTCTATCCTCAAACTGTGGCCCCTCGTTCTGGACTTCCCCAACATCGGGAACAATCTTCCTGCATCTAGCCTGTCCAATCCCTTTAGGATCTTATACGTTTCAATCAGATCCCCCCTCAATCTTCTAAATTCCAACGAGTACAAGCCCAGTTCATCCAGTCTTTCTTCATATGCAAGTCCTGCCATCCCAGGAATCGATCTGGTGAACCTTCTTTGTACTCCCTCTAAGGCAAAGATGTCTTTCTTCAGATTAGAGGACCAAAACTGCACACAATACTCCAGGTGTGGTCTCACCAAGGCCTTGTACAACTGCAGTAGTACCTCCCTGCTCCTGTACTCGAATCCTCTCGCTATAAGTGCCAGCATACCATTCGCCTTTTTCACCGCCTGCTGTACCTGCATGCCCACTTTCAATGACTGGTGTATAATGACACCCAGGTCTCGTTGCACCTCCCCTTTTCCTAATCGGCCACCATTCAGATAATAATCTGTTTTCCTATTTTTGCCACCAAAGTGGATAACTTCACATTTATCCACATTAAATTGCATCTGCCGTGAATTTGCCCACTCACCCAACCTATCCAAGTCACTCTGCATCCTCTTAGCATCCTCCTCACAGCTAACACTGCCACCCAGCTTCGTGTCATCCGCAAACTTGGAGATGCTGCATTTAATTCCCTCATCCAAGTCATTAATATATATTTTATATATTTTATTTGCCTGGACTCTTTTGATTTAGCTCTTTTTTTTTCAGAGTTTGCTTGTATTGGTTATTTTTTGTGTGTTGTTGGGGAATGTTTGATGTTCTTCTTTGAAAGGGTTCCATGGTTTTCTTTGTTTTGCGGATGTCCGTGAGAGGACAAATCTCAGGTTGGTATACTGTCCTTTTTAGCGGTAGTGGTTCATGGATTGAAAGGTGTTGTTGGAATACCTTGACAGAAAATTACATTACGTGATAGAAATGGTACACACCACACCCTGGTGTGCTGGATTTAAGAAAAAAAAAGGAGCTTCCACCCAGGTAGACTATTGTGATTTGGAAGGTACCTTTGTCCATACTAATTTGTCCACTCTAACCCTATGCCCCACTAATTTCCTCTGGAGCCCACTCTCTCTGCCCATATTTCCATCAATTCTACCACCCATTAACAGCAATTTATCATTGCCAATTGACTTAGCAGCCCACATATGAGGGAGGAAATTTGACTACCCGTATGGTCAAACGGCAAATGTGTAAACACTCACCTGACAATACCAGAGGGTAAGGATTCTGTGGGTCACTGGAGCTCTGAGGCAAAGCTCTCCTCAAAACAAATTGTTTTGTCCTTGTCATCTGCACCAAGGTGCAGTGAAAAATGTTTTGTGTCCCATCCTACAGATCGTTTCATCACATCAGTACACTGACGCAGTGCAAGTGAATTTATTGGGACAAGCTCATTGGTCCAAAAAGGCCTGTTACTGTGCAGTAACTCCATATGAAATAAATAACGTTCCATCTTATGACAAAGGGATAGAAGCCGTCTTTGTGCCTGGTTGTGTGTGCTTTCAGGTTTTCATATCTTCTGCACAGTGGGAGTTGGGAGGAGAGAATGTCCAAAATGATGGTTGCAGGTGGGGACCTTGATAATGTTGGCTGCTTTACCAAGTCAGCAAGAAGTGTAGACAGAGTCCCTAAAGTGGAGGCTGGCATGGCTGTGCCTCTCTATAGCCCTTGATGATGTCAAGTTTTCTAAGTTTTCTGGAGTTGTCCTCTCAGAAGTAGGTAAGTGATGAGTATTCCTCACATTCCTACCTTATACTTGGTAAATTGCAGATAGGCTTCAAGGAGATAGGAAATGAATTATTCACTACTGGACATAGAACACTTTATAGGCATCCGTTAGTCTCATGAGACCATGGATTTGCGCCTTGGACGGTTTCCAGGGCGCAGGCCTGGGCAAGGTTGTATGGAAGACCAGCAGCTGCCCATGCTGCAAGTCTCCCCTCTCCACGCCACCGATGTTGTCCAAGGGAAGGGCATTAGGACCCATAAAGCTTGGCACTGGTGTCATTGCAGAGCAATGTGTGGTTAAATGCCTTGCTCAAAGACACACACGCTGCCTCAGCCAAGGCTCGAACTAGCGACCTTCAGATCACTAGACGAATGCCTTAACCACTTGGCCACACACCAACACTGGAATAGAACACTACAGCACAGAAAAAGGCCCTTCAGCCCATCTAGTCCCTGCCAAAATGTTATTCTGCCTAGTCCTATCAAACTGCACCTGGACCATAGCCTTCCAAACCTCCCCCCGCATCCAGGTACCTATGCAAGTTTCTCTTTAATATTGCAATTGAACCCACATCCACTACTTCTGATGGCAGCACGTTCCACACTCACCACCCTCTGAGTGAAGAAGCTCCCTCTCATGTTCCCCAAAAACATTTCACCTTTCACCCCTAACCTATGACCTCTAGTACTAGTCTCACTCAATTTCAATGGAAAAAGCCGGCTGCATTTACCCTTTTGATATCCCTCACTATTTTGTATACCTCTATCAAATCTCCCCTCATTCTCGTACACTCCAAGAAATAAAGTCCTAATCTATTCAGCTTTTGCTATAAGTAAGATCGCAGCAACAATTTTGTAAATTTTCTCTGTACTCTTTCAATATATTGGTAACTTTACTGTAGTTAGTTGGCCAGATCTGCACACAATCTTCAGTCTCCCTTCTGTTTTGGTGGTCCCAATATTTATGTGGCTAGCCTAGTTGAGTGTTTGGCCAATGGTAGCATGCAGAATTTTAATGACAAGGATTCAGCAATGGAAATATTACCTTATAATCAATATTAACTGCACTTAGTGGCCACTTTATTAGGTACGCCTGTACAAATGCTCATTAATGCAAATATCTAATCAGTCACTTGTGTGACAACAACTCAATGCACAAAAGCAGGTCAAGACATTCGGCGGTTGTTCAGACCAAACATCAGAATGGTGAAGAAACGTGGTCTAAGTGACTTTGATCATGGAATGATTGTTGGTGCCAGACAGGGCGGTTTGAGTATGGGGTTTTCATGCATTCAATGGTCTCTAGGATTTACAGAGAAAGGTGGGAAGAACAAAAAAAAAATCTAGTGAGCAGCAATTCTGTGGGCAAAAATGCTTTGTTAATGAGAGAGGGCAGAGGAGATTGGCCAGACTGGTGCAAGCTGACAGGAAGGCAACAGTAACTCAAACAGCTACATGTTACAACAGCGGTGTGTGGAAGAGCATCTCCGAATGCACAACATGTCGAACCCTGAAGTGGATGAGCTACAGCAGCAGAAGACCACGAACGTACACAGGAGGTACCGAATGAAGTGGCCATTGATCGCAGATTCAGATTCAGCTTCATTTATTTATCATATATACTCTGAAAACATGCGATGTATGGGTTAACAAGCAACACAACACAAAGATCTGCTGGAGACAGCCTAGGAGTATAGCCACACACGCCGGTGCCAACATATCATACTAACAACATGGGCATGGATTTTATGTCTTTTCTCCAAGAGACTGGAAACATGGATTAATTAATCCCTTGGATCTAAAAAAATTTCAAGTTATTTATCAGTGAGAAATCACTTGTTACAGACGGAACTATGCAACAGGATGGAGGAAATAAATTTTATGCTCAGTGTTGTGCAGTATGCATTAAAATGATGCTGTTGCAGTCCGGGAGGAAACTGCCAGAATCATACAATTATTTAGAACTCAAGATAGACTAATACCCAGCACAGTGATATCTAGTGACAGAACTCATACCTAACCTGACAGTTAAATCCTTTCTTCAATGTACAATACATTCCATAAAGGAAATTACCTTTTCAGGAAGCTCACCCTGAGCTGAAAATGAAGCAAAGCTGAGGTAGCCCAACTCTCATAATCCTCAATGCTCCATGCTGTTTTGACTTTGAATTGCCGGAAAAAAAGGCCAGCAAAGTCATGAAGGATCCCACCCGCCCTGCTCATCAACTGTTAGCCCCACTACCATCAGTGAGGAAGCTACACAGCATCCATGCCAGGGCCACTGGACGCACCGAACAATTATTTTCCTCAAGATGTCAGGTTGATCAACTCCTGCATGAATCAACCCCACCACCAGTATGTACATATCACCTAGAATCAGTCATCATCAGTCTATGTACATAACAGCAAAATCTTTCCCTCCCCTCCCCTTTCTTCTATTCCCCATTCTAGCCTCTTCCCTCTTCTCACCTCCCTGTGGGACCCCTCCTCCTTCCCTTTCTCCTATGGTCCCCTCTTCTCTCCAGTCAGATTCCTTTTTCTCCAGCCCTTTATCTTTCCCGTGCACCTGGTTTCACCTACCACCTTTAGCTATCCTCCTTTCCCCCCTCCCAACCTTTTTATTCTGGCTTCTTTCCCCTTCCTTTCCAAACCTGAAGAAGGGTCTCGGCCCAAAATGGCAACTGTTTATTCATTTCCACAGACACTGCCTGACCTGCTGAGTTCCTCCAGCATTTTGCGTGAGTTGCTCTGGATTTTTCACATCTATGTATATAACAGTTACATGTACATTGTTATAGTTTGTATTTTATAGTTTATATTTTATGCTTATATTTATTGAGTTGCTTTAATTTTTTTTGCTTAGTTTTTGTTATTGTGTTCTTTATGCTTATTATGTTTTTTCAAGCTGCATTGGATCCAGAGTAAAAATCATTTTGTTCTCTTTCACACTTGTGTACCGAAGAATGACAATAAACAGTCTGGAATCTTGAAGCAATTAAATGGTTGTTTTAAACACCTGTAGGGATAATTACACCATACCCAGTTGTTGGTTTACTGAATCATTCCCATTATTTGGAGGTATGATTAGGCAAAGCATCTGCTGTAATCCGGGGTCCATCAATGCTTATTCAGAGTAATGCTGGGATATCAAAGGATCATAGCCAATTATGAGGCCATTATGAGGCAGAGAGAGGGGGCAGCTGATCCAAATGCCCTCGGCAGAGGCCGACACATCTTTTGATCATATTCTGTCATTTTCATTAAAAAGGGTTTGAAATAATCTATCACTTATCATCTTCAAACTCGTTCTCCTTCCCCTCCCCCGCCTTTTTATTCTGGTGATCACCCTCTTCCTTTCTAGTCCTCATGAAAGGTCTCAGCCTGAATCATTGAGCTTACTTCTCTCTATAGATGCTGCAAGACCTGCTGAGGTTCTCCAGCAATTTGTATGTGTTACTCTGGATTTCCAACGTCTGCAGAATCTCTGGTGTTTATTATTTGGAATAAATGTTTGCTGTAAAATTTTATTTGAACTCGACTTTGAATAGCTTATTGATCACACAATATGATAATGTGATCAATAAGCTTTAGTGGTTATGTTGAGCGACACAGACAAAATGCTGGAGGAACTCAGCAGGTCAGGCAGCATCTGTGGACAGGAATAGATAGTCGATGTTTCGGGCTGAGACCATTAATCCTGATGAAGGACCTCGGCCTGAAATGAAATGTCGACTATCTATTTTTCTCCATAGATTCTGCTTGACCTGCTGTGTTACTCCAGAATTTTGTGTGTGTTTCTCTGGATTTCCAGCATCTGCAGAATATTTTATGTTAATGGTTAGCTGCTGGTTTACCAATCCCAAGGCCTGTACTAAAAATCCATAGATTTGAGTTCAAATTGACCGTGGCAACTAATGAATTTAAATAAATATTTAAACTGTAAAGATTGGATCAGGAGTGAGTCAAAGACTCCTAGAACACTACAGCAGAGAAACATGCCCTTCGGCCCATCAAAACTATGCCAATCCATTAATCTACCTAGATATATCAACATGCACTCGAACCATAGCCCTCCATACCCTCCCCCCGATCCATGTACTTATCCTAGTTTCTCTTAAACGTTGAAATCGAATCTGTATCCACCATTTGCACCGGCAGCTCATTCCACACACTTACCACCTCCCTAAGTGAAGAAGGTCGCATCATGTTCCCCTTCAACATTTCACCTTTCACCTTTAACCTATAACCTCTAGTTGTAGTATCACACAACCTTGGTGAAAAAGCCTGCTTGCATTTACCCTATCTATACCCCACATAGTTTGCATACCTCTATCAAATCTCCCCTCAGTCTTCTACATTCCAGGGAATAAAGTCCAAACCTGTTCAATCTTTCCCTATAACTCAGATCTTCAAGTCCTGGCAACATTCTTGTCAATTTTCTCAACACTATTTCAATCATATTTACACCTTTCCTGTAGGTAGGTGTCAAATTAGGCCTCATCAACATCTTATGCAATTTCCAGAGCACCATAGAACCATAGAACATTACAGCACAGAAACAGGCCTTTTGGCCCTTCTTGGCTGTGCCGAACCATTTTTCTGCCTAGTCCCACTGACCTGCACCTGGACTATATCCCTCCATAACCTCTCATCCATGTACCTGTCCAAGTTTTTCTTAAATATTAAAAGTGAGCCCACATTTACCACTTCATCTGGCAGCTCATTCCACACTCCCACCACTCTCTGTGTGAAGAAGAACCCACTAATGTTCCCTTTAAACTTTTCCCCCTTCACCCTTAACCCATGTCCTCTGGTTTTTTTCTCCCCTTGCCTCAGTGGAAAAAGCCTGCTTGCATTCACTCTATCAATACCCATCATAATTTTATATACCTCTATCAAATCTCCCCTCATTCTTCTACGCTCCAGGGAATGAAGTCCTAACCTATTCAACCTTTCTCTATAACTGAGTTTCTCAAGTCCTGGCAACATCCTTGTAAACCTTCTCTGCACTCTTTCAACCTTATTTATATCCTTCCTGTAATTTGGTGACCAAAACTGAACACAATACTCCAGATTCGGCCTCACCAATGCCTTATACAACCTCATCATAACATTCCAGCTCTTATACTCAATACTTTGATTTAAAAAGGCCAATGTACCAAAAGCTCTCTTTATGACCCTATCTACCTGTGACGCCACATTTAGGGAATTTTGTATCTGTATTCCCAAATCCCTCTGTTCTACTGCACTCCTCAGTGCCCTACCATTTACCTTGTATGTTCTACCATGGTTTGTCCTTCCAAACTGCAATACCTCACACTTGTCCGTATTAAACTCCATCTGCCATTTTTCAGCCTATTTTTCCAGCTGGTCCAAATCCCTCTGCAGGCTCTGAAAACATAGAAAAAATAGGTGCAGGAGTAGGCCATTCGGCCCTTCGAGCCTGCACCGCCATTTATTATGATCATGGCTGATCATCCAACTCAGAACCCAGCCTTCCCTCCATACCCCCTGACCCCTGTAGCCACAAGGGCCATATCTAACTTCCTTTTAAACATAGCTAATGAACTGGCCTCAACAGTTTGCTGTGGCAGAGAATTCCACAGATTCACCACTCTCTGTGTGAAGAAGTTTTTCCTAACCTCGGTCCTAAAAGGCTTCCCCTCTATCCTCAAACTGTGACCCCTCGTTCTAGACCTCCCCAACATCGGGAACAATCTTCTCGCATCTAGCCTGTCCAATCCCTTTAGGATCTTATACGTTTCAATCAGATCCCCCCTCAATCTTCTAAATTCCAACGAGTACAAGCCCAGTTCATCCAGTCTTTCTTCATATGAAAGACCTGCCATCCCAGGAATCAATCTGGTGAACCTTCTTTGTACTCCCTCTATGGCAAAGATGTCTTTCCTCAGATTAGGGGACCAAAACTGCACACAATACTCCAGGTGTGGTCTCACCAAGGCCTTGTACAACTGCAGTAGTACCTCCCTGCTCCTGTACTCGAATCCTCTCGCTATAAATGCCAGCATACCGTTCGCCTTTTTCACCGCCTGCTGTACCTGCATGCCCACTTTCAATGAATGGTGTATAATGACACCCAGGTCTCGTTGCACCTCCCCTTTTCCTAATCGGCCACCAAACTTTGTATCATCAGCAAATTTGCTGATCCAATTTACCACATTATCATCCAGATCATTGATATAGATGATAAACGACAACGACCCTGTGGCACACCGCTAGTCCCAGGCCTCCAGTCAGAGAGGCAACCATCTACTATCACTCTCTGGCTTCTCCCGCAAAGCCAATGTATAATCCAGTTTGCTACATAATCTTGAAAGGCAAGCAACTGAACTTTCTTGGCCAACCTTCCATGCAGTACCTTTTCAAATGCCTTGCTAAACATGCCTCCATCGACTTTCTCAAAAAACTCCATAAGATTGGTTAGACAGGACTTACCACGCACAAAGCCTATCCCTAATCTGTTTCTGCCTGCCTGTACCGCCTCCATCATTTTCTTAATCAGATCCTCAATATCTCTTGAAAACGAAGGTTCCTTAAAATTCATTATCCTTGTTTTTTTCTCTGACAGGAATATGTCAAAACTCTCAAATTTTCACTTTTGAAGCCCTCCCATTTACGAAGTACACCTTTGCAATCCATACTTGCCAGATCCTTTCTGATACCATCAGAGTTACCTTTTCTCCGATTTAGAAACTTAACCTGAGAACCAGACCAATTCTTTTCCATAATTACCTTGAAACTATTGCTGTTATGATAACTAGATGTAAACTGATTCCCTTACACAAATTTCTGTTACGTACCTTGTCTCATTTCCTAATAGGAGATCTCGTAGTGCACTCTCTCTAGTTGGGACTTCTATGTATCAAGGAAATTTTCCCAAACACATTTGACAAATTCTTTCCAATCCAGCCCTTTTACAGTTTGGGAGTCCCAGACCATATGAGGAAAGATAAAATCACCTATTATCACGACGTTTTGTTTCTTGCAAGGGTCTGTGATCGCTCTACAAAGTTGCCCCTCAAAATCCCACGGACTGTGGGTGGTCCCATTAACATGATCATGCCTTTCTTATTCCTCAGTTCTACCCATAAAGCCTCACTAGACGAACTCTCCAGTCACTCCTGACTGATCACTGCCATGACATTTTCCCTGACAATTAATGTGACCCCTCCCCCTTTAATCTCTCCCGCTTTATCACATCTAAAACAATAGAACCCCAGAACACTGAGCTGCCAAACCTGCCCCTCCTGCAACCAAGTGTCACCAATGGCTACAATGTCATAATGCCACATGCTGATCCATGCCCTAAGCTCACCCACAGCTCTAAGCATTACTCCCACCATGCTCGACCTTTTGATTCCTGACTTTGTATGTAGGCTTAACAACATTTTTCTCCTTAACCACTCAACTATCTATTCTGTCACTCTGTTTCCCAGCCCTCTGTAACTCCAGTTTAAACCTCCCCAGCCCCTGCCAGTGCAGTTCGAGAAAACCTTCCCAGGAAGATATTAATTCCCCTGCAGTTGAGTTGCAAACCATCCGTTCTATACAGCTCCCACCTTCCCTGGAAGAGAGTCCAATGATCAAAAATCTGAAGCGCTTCCTCCATAGCCACGTGTTAAACTATAAGATCTTACTATTTCTGGGTCACTAGCACATGACACAGGTAGCAATCCTGAGATCACAACCCTGGAGGTTCTGTCACTTAACTTAGCACCTAACTTCTTCAACATACTTTACAGGGCCTTGTCAGCCATCCTGCCAATGTCATTGGTACTGATCGCAGAGGGAGCGATCCCTGTGGAAAGCGGAGGGGGAGAAGGTAAAGATACATTTAGCAGTAGGATCCCGTTAGAGATGGCAGAAGTTGCAGAGAGTGATGTATTGGATGTGGAGGATCGTGGGGTGGTAGATAAGGACAAGAGGAACTCTATCACTGTTACGGTGGCGGGAATGTTTAGGAAATGGAGGACGGAATTAATAGTGGAGGAAAGCAAACCCTGTTAATTGAAGAAAGAAGACATCTCTAATGTCCTGGAAAGGGAAGTCATGGCCTGGGAAGGGACGGAGGAAAGGGAATAGCATTTTTACAGGAGATACTGTGGGAAGAGATATAGTCCAGATCACATGGGAAAAGCATACAAGCAATCACAGGGGGTGTATACTAACTCCTTAAAGAGAGAGGTAGAAAATGAACCCCAATCTTCGAGCTGCCGCAGCAAAATACTACAGTAAAAGCCACACAACCAATTTTATGAAAAAACTATACAGAGATGGACACACAGCCGACATGCAAAAGCAGAAAAACTGTGCAACTGAAAATGATTCGGAGAACATGAGTTGTATTGAGATCTTGAAGGTGAGTCCGTGGGTCATAGGTCATATTCATATGTCAATCTCACATTGATCTGTGATAAAGAATAATCTGACAGTTAAATCATTTTGATAAATTGAGGACACAGTGCTGACATAGCAGTTAAGCTATAACCCAAAGAAATAAATCAAGTGTTAAGTTACATTTGATCACACTCCTGATACAAGTTATTTCACCCAACAGGTCCATGTTTTTTGTTCAACATGAGGATTCTTCAACTTAATTTCATTTAACATACAACCAGATTTTTATACACTCAGTGGATAAACAGAGAGTATGTTCATGTTCTTCTGTTGCTGTAGCCCATCTGCTTCAAGGTACAATGTGCTGTGCATTCAGAGATGTTCTTCTGCACACCACTGTTGTAACACATTTGAGTCACTGTCACCTTCATGTTAGCTTGAACCAGTCTGTCCATCCTCCTGTAACCTCTCTCATTAACAAGGCATTTTTGCCTACAGAACTGCCACTCAGTGGATGGCTATTGATTTTTGCACCATTCTCTATAAACTCTAGAAAATCCCAGGATATCAGCAGTTTCTGAGATACTCAAACCACACCGTTAGGCACCAACATTCATTCCACAGCCAAAGTCATTTAGGTCACATTTCCTTCCCATTCGGATGATTGGTCTGAATGACAATTGAACCTCTAGACTATGTCTGAATGCTTTTGTACATTGAGTTGCTGCCACATGATTAGTCGATGCAATATTTGCATGAACAAGCAGGTGTATAGGTGTATATTTCATTCTATTTAATGTGGTTGGCAAGCTTTCCCTCAGTTGCATGCCTTTGTATGAGTGGGAGAGAGGAAGGAAAGGGTCTTGTTTTTTACTGTTGTTCCTTTGCTGTTGTAGTTCTTGTGTTCTGTGCTGTTCTGCTGAACTATGTGGACATGCTACGAAGGTGTCAGAATGTGTGGAGACACCTAGGGGCTGCTCCTAGCACGTCCTTCGGTTGTGTGATTGTTAACACCAACGACACATTTCACTGTTTCAATGCATATATATTAAATAAATGAATCTGAATCTAAATTGGTGGGGTTAACGATGCAAGAGGTGGCTCCACATGCCACGTGCCAACAAAATACTTTTGCATGCCATCGGTTGACAGCTTGGAATCTGTCAAGGAGACCCATTATCGCATAATATTGATGCAATCAAGCAGGCTAATCAGCCAATCAGATTTCTCACAAACTTCATTCGTTCATTATGTGTTGTGTTACGTGACGTGGACGATCATGGTCTTTCCATGATCATGATTATTTTCAGCAATTTTTTCCATGGAAGTGGTTTTTCTGGGCAATGTCCTTACAACACGGGTGACCCCAGCCATTATCAATTCACTTCAGAAATTGTCGCCTGGAGTCAGTGGTCGCATAAAGTGGACTTGTAATATGCACGAGCTGGTCATACAACCATCCACCGCCTGCTCCCATGACCCTGATCGGGGCGATAAGGAGATACTACACCTTGCCCAAGAATGACCTGCAGGCTAGCAGAGGGAAGAAGAACCTTACACATCCTTTAGTAAGTGTAGCAAAGCCCACCATCTCACAGACAAGCAAGTAAAAATCCCTGGTTAGAACTTAAATTTTAATTATATTATGGAAAGCAAATTAAAGGTATATAAGAGCAACTGATGGAAGCATAATATAAAACAGACTTTAAAATAATTTTAGTTTATAAGTATTTTAAAAATCATAGAATGTCTGTATTTAAGCTGAAAATACTTTTACACTTGTAAGAATCATTTTTTCAGGGTTGGAGAAGTTGATCAACAATATTTGCAGGTTAACATACCATTAAGTCTTAGTTACATTTCATTCAACAAAGTTCAATAGTTTCATTAGCTTTGATGGGGTATGTCTCCACATTAACAGTGATTTTCATTTCTCTGTACTTAACATTGCATGCTTGAAGGCCAAAATTTGCTATCAGGTTAATACAGTCAAGTCAGTGAGCATTGACGTTTATTATAATCGCAAATTCCACGTCAGTAAATAGGGCTCACTCGCTAATAAGCAGATCAAAGTCTGCATGCATAAAAAGTGAATGTTGCAAGATCTTCAGAGAAGGGCACAATATGCTTTGGGCATGACCAGACTGAGATGCTTGCATCAAAAATTAAATGCAGAAGTGCAACTAATAAAGAAAGAATCAGTGACAGGTAATCCATGGGGAAAATGGGATAATATTTTACAAACAAATCACCATTGCTTCTGGAGACCAGTGTCCCAGCTCACCATAAATCAGTTCAGTAGAACTGTCACAAAAAAGAGACAAAAATTGCAAACTAAATATAAAAGATCATCTTGATGGCACAGAGAGCCACCATTATTAAAAGGCCTCATGAAACATTTTGACTTGTGTTCTAAATGCACCTAATATATACATCAATATTCTGGAACATATTTTATTACTTATTTGTGGTAATATTATTTACATAACGTGCCCACAGTGCCTGGCAGAACAACACAGAGCACAGCAAGCAACTAATCAACAAGAGCAAAACAAGCCCCTTTCCCCCCTAGCATCAGTCCACCCTCACTGACTATCCTCTAACCTCAGGTCTCCTGGCATCCCGTGTCCAGGCTTCTGGACTTCTGATTGATCTTTGGGCTCTGATCTTCGATATCAAACCCGAGCAAACCTTTGATGGGACCCCGAACTTCAGTCCCACAGACTCACCAGCCATCCACTGTATGTTTAAGTCAGTCCAACTAAGCCTCTGCTTCCTAAACTTCTAGATGAGCCCTCCAGTTATGCTGAACTTGACCCTCGTAGTTTTTTAAAGAATGAGAAGAACAATTAATTGCGGCTTTAAGGTGACAGTCTACATTAATATTATAAAGGTTGAGACAACAACACCAACTGTAAAGCTTACTTATATAGTGCCTTGAACAATAACATTTCAGTGCATTTTGGGAGTGTTATCAAAAGTTGGGTGGCGGGGTGGAGATATGTCTCTACCAAAGGAGGTGTAAGGTGCTCCTTCCCTCTGCTAGTCTGTAGGTCACACTTGGGCAAGGGTTAGCTCCTGCTTATCCCCCCAGTCAGGGTCTCATGAAGCCATGGAGCAGCTGAAGCATATCACAACTTCTGATGATGCGACCACTGAGGCCAGGCAGACAATCCCTGAAGAGCATCGATGTGAGTGGGGTCACCCACCTTGTAGAAACACTGCCCAAACATTTGCCAAGAACAATCTTGGTTATGAGACCATGATCACCTCCATCATTCGATGTGGCACATGATGATGACGATGATGATGAAGAATATGACTTTATGTGTTGTGTGTGAGGTATATATATATTGTGTTGTGCACCTTGGTCTGGAGGAATGTTGTTTCGTTTGGTGGTATACATGCACACGGTTGAATGACCGTAGACTTGAACTTGAACATGAAATGGCTACTTGGCACATATTACAGAAACCAAAAGGTCCAAAAATTAACAAAGTGTAGAAAGATTAGTTACAGCACAATCTTCCTCACCATCAAGGACATCTTCAGAAGCCAGTGCCTCAAAAACACAGTATTCACCAGTAAGGACCCCCCACTATCCAGGACATAACATCTCCTTATTCCGATGATGTTGGAGGAGGTAGAGCAGCTTGAAGGCCCACACTCAATGACTCAGAAATAGCTTACTTTCCTCCATCATCAGATTTCTGAATGGTGCCTGAACACAAACTTGTTATTCCTTTTTTGTTCTATTTATTTTTGTAATTTATAGTAACTTTGGTGTTTTAGGATCAGCTTCCTCCCCTCCACTATTGTATTTCTGAAAGAACACTGAACCTGTTAATACTACCTCACCTTTTGCTCTCTTTATGGACTAATTTATTTTTAATATCTTGCTTATTGCAAATTATAGTAATTCATTGTGTATTGCTCTGTATTCATGATCAGCATCATTACGTGCCATGTCATATGACATGGGTAATCATGGTCTCTCCATGATGATGATTGTTTTTGGCATATTT
Organism: Mobula hypostoma; assembly: GCF_963921235.1. Taxonomy (NCBI): domain Eukaryota; kingdom Metazoa; phylum Chordata; class Chondrichthyes; order Myliobatiformes; family Myliobatidae; genus Mobula; species Mobula hypostoma. The sequence goes on from NC_086103.1 coordinate 10,838,228, forward strand.
TTCATCAAAGGCAGTGTCTTTACAAGATGGATGAACCCAGCCATTATCAATACTCTGTAGAGATTGTCTGCTTGACATCAGTGGTCACATAACCAGGACTTGCTGCTCATACGATCGCCCACCACCTGTTTTCATGGCTTCACGTGACCTTGATCCAGGGGAGGGGCTACACTATACCCAAGGTGACCTTCAGGCTAGCAGAGGGAAGGAGCACCTTAAGCTCCTTTGGTAAAGACGTATCTCCACCCAGCCACCCAATTGCTGTGTACAGCTACTGCAGAAACAGCAAATTTCATGTCATTTAAGATGTTGATTATAAATCTGTTTCTGATTCTGATTATGAAACCAAAACTGCTGTAATATTGGAACAGAAATAAGGCTCATAAAGATTGTAACATTTTTAACCCAATGCCTTCCCAAGTCAGATCTTAAGATAGTTCTGCTGCAAAGTTATTGACCTGAAATATTAACTGATTTTCTCCCTTTGTCGATGCTCCCTGACCTGTTGATTCATTTAAGTGAATATATGCAGAAATAGATGCACGAATTCAACTCATGAGAAATTCAGTAAAAATTATGCTATTAGAACATAACCTTAGTGGACACTAAATTAGGTACACATGTACACCTGCTCATTATTGCAAATATTAGTCAAACATGTGGTAGCAACTGAATGCATCAAAGCATAGAGACAAGGTCAAGAGGTTCAGTTGTTGTTCAGGCCAAATATGGGAATGGACAAGAGATGTGATCTAAGTGACTTTGACAGTGGAATGATTGTTGTTGCCAGATCTGGTGGTTTGAGTATCTCAGAAAGTGATGATCTCCTGGGGTTTTCATGCACAGCAATCTCTAGAATACTATACATTCAGTAGCTACTCTTCTTTGTATATTCTGTACCTAATAAAGTGGCTTTTGAGTGTATGATTGTAGCCTTCTGCTGCTGTAACCCATCCATTTCAAGGTTTGACGTGTTATGCATTCAGAGATGTTCTCCTGCACACCACTGTTGTAATGTGTGATTATTTGAATTACTGTTGCTTTCCTGCAGCTTGAACCAGCCTGGCCATTCTCCTCTGACCTCTCTCATTAACAAGATGTTTTTGCCCACAGAACTGCCACTCACTGGATTTTTTTTTTTTGGTTTTTGCATTATTCTTCGTAAACTATTCTCTGATGACTCCGGACCTGTATTCACTAGAATTCAGAAGAATGAGGGGTGCCCTAATTAAAACCTATATCTTAATAGAGTGGACATGGAGAGGATGTTTCCTATGGAGGGAGAGTCTAAGACTAGAGGACACAGCCTCAGAATAGAGGGGCCTTCTTTCAGGATGGCGATGAGGCACCAGAATCAGGTTTATTATCACAGGCATGTGTAATTTGTTAACTTAGCAGCAGCAGTACAATACATGATAATATAGAGAGAAAAAATAAATAAATAACCAAATCAATTACAATAAGTATATATGTATGTGTGTGTGTGCATATATATATATGGAATAGATTAAAAATAGTGCAAGAACAGAAATAATATACATTAAAAACAGGAAAACAAAAGGGAGCTAGTGTCCATGGATTCAATGTCCATTTAGGAATCATATAACAGAGGGGAAGAAGTTGTTCCTGAATCACTGAGTGTGTGACTTCAGGCTTCTGTATCTCCTTCCTGATGGTAACGGTGAGAAGAGGGCATGCCCGAGGTGATGGAGGTCTGTAATAATGGACGTCACCTTTCTGAGGCACCACTCAATGAAGATTCCTTGGATACTATGGAGACTAGTACACAAGATGGCACTGACTAATTTTACAACTTTCTGTAGTTTCTTTCAGGCCTGTTTAGTAGCTCCCCATATCATACCAAACTGTGATGCAGCCTGTCAGAATGCTCTCCATGGTACATCTACAGAAGTTTTCAAGTGTTTTAGTTGACAAACCAAATCTCTTCAAACTCCTAATGAAATATATCTCCCATCTTGCCTTCTTTATAGCTGCATTGATATGTTGGGACCAGGTTAGATCTGCAGAGATCTTGATACCTAGGAATTTAAAATTGCACAATCTCTCCATGTCTGGTCCCTTTATGAGAATTGGTTCATGTTACCTCATCTTACCCTTCCTGAAGTCCACAATTAGCTCTTTCATCTTACTAACACTGAGTGTAAGGTTGTTGCTGTTACAACACTCATCTAGCTGGTGTATCTCGCTCCTAAATGTCCTCTTATCTCTATCTGTTATGATGAGATCTCCATCTGAAATGAAGAGGAATTTCTTCAGCCAGAGAGTGATTAATCTGTGAAATTCATTGCCATGGGCAGCTGTGGAGGCCAATTCTTCATGTATAACTAAGGCAGAGGTTGATACTTTCTTGATATGTCAGGGCATGATGGGATACAGGGGGAAGGCAGGAGATTGGAGCTGAGAGGGAAAATGGATTAGCTTTGATGAAATGGCAGAGCAGACTCATTGGTCCGAGTTACCTAATTCTGCTCCTAAATCTTGTGGTCTCATGGTTTGAGCTTTATTGCATGAAAATCCCAGGAGTGAGCAGGTGTACAAGTGTATCTAATACAGAGGCCACCGAGTGTATATTACAAATATCAGATATCCCAGTGCTGATCCATCCAGAATATCACTGGTCATAGACCACCAGTCCAAAAACTGCACTTCTACCATTATCCTCTGTCTTCTACGACCGTGTATCCAATTCACCAACTCTCTGTGGATCCCATGCGACTTATCTTCTGAGCAAGGTGAACCAAGCTAAAAGCTCCAATGATCTAACCCAAAGTTTTTAATAATATATTGGCAATAATCATAACTTATTGGCAAAAGTGGGCAGTATAGCTAGCTCAATTACTTCACAGCGATCATTGATCAGGGTCCAATTCCCACAATTGTCTGTAAGGAGTCTGGACATTCTCCCCACAACTGTGTGGGTAAACTTTGGGTGCTCTGGTTTCCTCGCACGTTCCAAAGGTATACTCATTACGGTCTGTAGTTTGCTGGCATGCTATTTTGGTGCTGGAAGCATGGTGACACTTGTGGGCTGTCCCCAGCTAATTGGAAAATAAACAATAACGCAAACAAGGAATTCACTAGATGCTGCGATGTTTCGATGTGCATGTAACAAATAAAGCTCTTTGTCTTTTTATCTTTATTGTAAATACATACATCTTATCATGCCTACACAAAGCTTTGTAAACCATTTCCAGATGGCCGCATTGTCCTGCTCTTTCGACATAGCCTTCAACTAAACTTCCATTGTGGACATGTATCCAAATCCCTTCTAAAGAATCACTGCTAACCACTCTTTCGTAAAACAATGCCTCCAGGGAGTGACTTACCTTAACAAACTCTGATCACTACTAAACGCTGTCTACTGGAAGTCAAATTTCTGAAGAAACGATCAGGCTCAGCTATGATTTCTCTTTGTTACCAGACAGTCCACTGATATTCACAGGCTTTACTCTGACATGAAAACTAATTGGCTGAGCAGCAGCTTATAGAAGGGCGAGCATCCTCACATGAAGTCAAAACAACAAGGCATATAATCAAAAGATACTCCAAATATCTGCATGATTAGAATAGTCATAGTCATAGTCATAGTCATAGTCATACTTTATTGATCCCGGGGGAAATCGGTTTTCGTTACAGTTGCACCATAAATAATTAAATACTAATATGTAAATTATACCAGGAAATAAGTCCAGGACCAGCCTATTGTCTCAGGGTGTCTGACCCTCCAAGGGAGGAGTTGTAAAGTTTGATGGCCACAGGCAGGAATGACTTCCTATGACGCTCTGTGCTGCATCTCGGTGGAATGAGTCTCTGGCTGAATGTACTCCTGTGCCCACCCAGTACATTATGTAGTGGATGGGAGACATTGTCCAAGATGGCATGCAACGTGCTCCGTGTCTGTGAACAAATAAAAAGTGGACTGCATGCCAGCTCTCCAAGAGGACCACAGCCTTGTCGTAGGGTTTGGAGGCTTGCATGCCTCGATGGCCCAGAGAGCTATGTTGACTCACATCAGGACTTTATGCTTTGGCTCATGGTACAGTTGGCCATGCCAAACGGGTCAAAGGGAGAGGCCAGACTAGTCCCGCAGGTCAGGGGGTTCAGCTCAGGGTAACAACTCTGACTGGTCAAGCAAAACTGATATGGAAGCAACAATGAAGAAACCTTCTACATCTGAGTGCAACAGTATTCTGAGTCTCCACCCCAGATTTGCTTGACTGACAGCAGTGAAAACACAGAGTTACTGACACAATGAAGGAAGCACTGAACATTGCAAGAGATAGAGGACCTTCACTGCTGCCCTAGACACCAGCGGTGTAACAGGCAGTAGGTGAGCATGCTAGTCCTTCAACAATCTGATTCTGATTGACTGTCCATCAGACTTTCTGTCAAGGTTTGACTAAACAATGAGTAAACTACTTACATGAGTTAATAAGTTTACTACCTATATTGTCAAAGTACTTAGCAAGACATGGAACAGGAGACATACGAACATAGAACATAGAACATAAAAATTTACAGCACATTACAGGCCCTTCGGCCACAGTAGTGCGCCAACCATGTAACCTGCTCTAGAAACTGCCTAGAATTTCTCCATCGCACAGCCCTCTATTTTTCTAAGCTCCAAGTTCCTATCTAAGTGTCTCTTAAAAGACTCTGTTGTATCCACCTCTATCACCGTTGCTGGCAGTGCATTCCTTGCACCTATCACTCTCTGTGTGAAACACTTACCTCTGATATCCCCTCTGTACATACTTCCCAGCACCTTAAAACAATGCCCCTCGTGTTAGCCATTTCAGCCCTCGGAAAATGCCTCTGGCTATCCATACGACCAACGCCTCTCATCATCTTATACACCTCTGTCAGGTCACCCCTCACCTTCCGCAGTTCCAAGGAGAAAAAGCCAAGTTCACTCAACCTATTCTCATAAGGCATGCTCTCAAATCCAGGCAACATCCTTGTAAACCTCTTCTTCACTCTCTCTATAGTATCCACATCCTTCATGTAGTGAGGTGACCAGAACTGACCACAGTACTCCAAGTGGGGTCTAACTAAGGTCTTATATAGCCTTAACATTACCTCACGGCTCTTGAACTCAATCCCATGGTTGATGAATGCCAATACACCATATGCCTCTTTAACAACACTGTCAACCTGCTCAGCAGCTTTGAGTGTCCAATGGACATGGACCCCAAGATCTCGCTGATCCTACACACTGCCAAGAGTCTTAACATTAATATTATATTCTGTCTTCAAATTTGACCTACCAAAATAAACCACTTCACACCGGGGCTCCACAGGGGTCTGTTTTGTCTCCCTTTCTCTTCACCATTTACACCTCGGACTTCATTACTGCACAGAGTCTTGTCATCTTCAGAAGTTTCCTGATGACTCTGCCATAGTTGGATGCATCAGCAAGGGAGATGAGGCTGAGTATAGGGCTACGGTAGGAAACTTTGTCACATAGTGTGAGCAGAATTATCTGCAGCTTAATGTGAAAAAGTCTAAGGAGCTGGTGGTAGACATGAGGAGAGCTAAGGTACCGGTGACCCCTGTTTCCATCCAGGGGGTCAGTGTGGACATGGTGGAGGATTACAAATACCTGGGGATACGAATTGACAATAAACTGGATTGGTCAAAGAACACTGAGGCTGTCTACAAGAAGGGTCAGAGCCGTCTCTATTTCCTGAGGAGACTGAGGTCCTTTAACATCTGCCGGACAATGCTGAGGATGTTCTACGAGTCTGTGGTGGCCAGTGCGATCATGTTTGCTGTTGTGTGCTGGGGCAGCAGGCTGAGGGTAGCAGACACCAACAGAATCAACAAACTCATTCGTAAGGCCAGTGATGTTGTGGGGATGGAACTGGACTCTGTGATGGTGGTGTCTGAAAAGAGGATGCTGTCCAAGTTACTTGCCATCTTGGACAATGTCTCCCATCTACTACATAATGTACTGGTTGGGCACAGGAGTACATTCAGCAGAGACTCATTCCACCGAGATGCAACACAGAGCGTCATAGGAAGTCATTCCTGCCTGTGGCCATCAAACCTTACAACTCCTCCCTTGGTGGGTCAGACACCCTGAGCCAATAGGCTGGTTCCGAACATTTCTTGGCATAATTTACATATTACTATTTAACTATTTATGGTGCAACTGTAACGAAAACCAATTTCCCCTGGGATCAATAAAGTAAGACTATGACTATGATTATTATCTGAGCTGAACTCCATCTGCCACTTTTCAGCCCAGTTCTGCATCCTATCGATGTCCAACTGTAAACTCTGACAACCTTCCAAACTATCCACAACACCCCCAACTTCTGTGTCATCAGCAGACTTACTAACCCACCCTTCTACTTCCTCGTCCAAGTCATTTATAAAAATCACAAAGAGGAGGGGTCCCAGAACAGATCACTGAGGCACACCACTGGTCACAACCTCCATGCAGAATATGAACTAACTACAACCACACTTTGCCTTCTGTGGTCAAGCCAATTCTGGATCCACAAAGCAAGGTCTCCTTGGATCCCATGCCTCCTTACTTTCTGAATGAGCCTTGCATGGGGAACCTTATCAAATGTCTTTCTGAAATTCATATACACTACATCCACTGCTCTACCTTCATCAATGTGTTTTATTACATCCTCAAAGAATTCAATCAGGCTCATATGTCATGACCCACCCTTGAGAAAGTCATGCTGACTATCCCTAATTAGATTATGTCTCTCCAAATGCTCATCAGTCCTGCCTCTCAGAATCTTCTCCAACAACTTGCCCAGCACTGAAGTAAGACTTATAATTTCCTAGGTTATCTCTACTCTCTTTCTTGAATAAGAGTACAACATTTGCAACCTTCCAATCCTCTGGTACTTCTTCTGTCCCTATTAATGATGCAAAGATCATCACCAGAGGCTCAGCAATCTTCTTCCTTGTTTTCCACAGTAGCCTGGGGTTCATCTGGTCCCGGCAACTTATCCAACTCGATGCTTTCCAAAGTTCCAGCACACCCTCTTTCTTAATATCTACATACTCAAGGTTTTCAGTCCTCTGCAAGTCATCACTACAATCACCAAGATCCTTTTCCATAGTAAAGTATTCATTAAGTACCTCTGCTATTTCCTCCGGTTCCATACACACTTTCCCACTGTCACACTTGATAGGTCCTATTCTTTCACGTCTTATCCTCTTGCTCTTCACATATTTGTAGATTGCCTTGGGGTTTTCCTTAATCCTGCTCACCAATGCCTCCCCATGGCCTCTTCTAGCTCTCCTAATTTAATTCTTGAGTTCATTCCTGGCACCTTTGTAATTTCTAGAGCTATAACAGTACCTAATTTCTTGAACCTTTCGTAACCTTTTCTCTTCTTCTTGACTAGATTTTATCCTACCATCCTTTCTCTGCCTCAATGGAACATTACCTATGCAGAACGCCATACAAATATTCCCTGAACATTTGCCACATTTCTGCTATGCATTTCCCAGAGAACATCTGCTCCGAATTTATGTTCCCAAGTTCCTGCCAGGGGTGGAGGTCAAGGCAGATACATTAGGGACATTTCAGGGGCTCTTAGATAGGCACATAGATGATAGGAAAATGAAGGACTATGTAGGAGGGAAGGGTTAGATTGATCTTAGAATAGGTTAAAAGTTGGCACAAAATCGTGAGCCAAAGGGTCTGAAATATTCTATATTCTACATTCTATGAGATAGTACCAGTGTTAAAATGAAGGCATATTCTTTCAAAAATATAATTAATTGCAAAGAATTTTGATGTTGAGCATTAAGTACCATCTCGCCTGCCTGCAGAGCCCTCAGAGAATTCAATATCGCTCAGATCTCTGCAAACATTCAAAGGTGGAATCACCACACTCGCTGAGATATACTGCACATTGAGTGAAGGACACTGCAATTTATATATGAAGAAGCAAGGTCAAACAATCTCTATAATTAAGTACTTTGGAAGTGTAGTTTCTCCTGAAATGTGGAAAAACACAGCAATTTTTTTTTTATAACAAACTCCCACAAGCAATGGCTAACAATTAAGTGACCTGTTCTTGAGGTCAATAGTACAATGCACATTGTCAGGGACACCAGAAAGAGGTCTCCTTCTCTTTGAAGCAGCACAAGGGGATCCTTAGCTCCACATGAGAGAGGGGATGTTTACCACCTCATCCTCACAACTCTGACTGTCTTGAACACTTGTGTCTACCTCACTTTTAAAAAATGAAATATGAACATGAGGCATTCATGTCAATAAGTGATCCACAGCGGACACTGTCCAACTCAACTTGGCTGGATGAGTGTAGCTCCAGCAAAACTCATCTACCCTAACACAACTGAGGATGGAGCAGCCTGCAAGATTGACAGCCCCATCCACCATCCTTAACATTCGTTTTCTCCAACACTGTCTCTCTGTATCTCCTATAAAATTCACTAATTACTCACTGAGGTCACTTGAACAGCACCTCCTAAATAGAACATTAAACATAGAACAGTACAGCACAGGATAGGCCCATGATGTTGTGCCAACCTTTTAAGATCAATCTCACCCTCTCTCCTGCTTATCTCCCCATTTTTCTTTCATCCATATGTCTCTTAAGAGTCTCCTAAATGTCTTTAATCTCTCTGCCTCTACCACCACTTCTGGTAACACACCCACCACTCTCTGTGTTAAAAAAAAATCTCTGAGATTCCCCTTATACATTCCTCCATTCACATTAAAATCTTACCCCTTCGTATTAGCTGTCCACTTAATCTATGTCTTTTATCATCTTGTGTGCCTCTATCAAGTCACCTCTCATCTGCCTTCACTCCAAAGAAAAAATCCCAAACTCACTCAGCCTATTTTAATCTTGCTTTCCAATCAAGGCAGCATCCTGATAAATCTTCCCTGCACCTTATTAAAACCTTCCTCATCCTTCTTACAATGAGGCAATGAGAACAGAGCACAATATTTCAAGTGTAGTCTAACCAGGGTTGCCTGGATTGGAGGATGTACCTTATGAGAATAGGTTGAGTGTACATGGCCTTTTCTCCTTGGAGCGACAGAGGATGAGAGGTGACCAGATTGAGGTGTATAAGACGATGAGGGGCATTGATCATGTGGATAGCTAGAGGCTTTTTCCCAGGGCTGAAAAGCTAACACAAGGGGGCATGGTTTTAAGGTGCTTGGAAATAGGTACCAAGGGGGTGTTAGGGGTAAGTTTTTCACACAGAGAGTGGTGGGTGTGTGGAATGCACTGCCGGCGGCGGTGGTGGAAGCGGATAGAATAGGGTCTTTTAAGAGCCTCTTAGATAAAAATAGAGGACTATATGCTAGGGAAATTCTAGGCAGTTTCTAGAGTAGGTTACATGGTCGGCACAACATTGTGGGCCGAAAGGCCTGTAATGTGCTGTAAATTTCTATGTTCTATGTTCTATGTTCAGGGTTTTATAGAGCAGCAATATTAACTCACAGCTCTTGAACTCAGTCCCCGACTAACGAAAGCAAACACAACGTATGCTGTCTTAACCACCCTATCAAACCTGCACAGCAACCTTGAGGGATCTATGGACATGGACACCCAGGATCCCTCCGTTCCTCCACACTGTTATAAATCCTGCCATTAAGCTTGTCCTCACTTTCATGGACTCTATAACTTATGTACTTGGTATTATTTATTTACTTACTTATTTTTATTTTTTCTCAGCTCATGCTAGTAAAACCTGAGGTACGAGCATAACCAAGCATGCTCATTTTTTAATTGCTAGGAACTCTTGGACTATTCTCATGGTGAATTTCTGTGGGATTCTGGAGATTTACATTAATATTGCTTTGTAGGCTTAATTGTTTAATGCTATTGTGTAGTGACTTTGGAATGATACCAGCTGTAGATATTACTTTTGGGACAATGTATACCCTCTTCATGTTCCATAGAGTTTCAATTTCCTTTTCTAATTCAGCATATTACTAGTGTTTTTCACTTATTGATCTCTGTATGCTATGTGTGCTTGGAATTGCTGGATCTATTAAGTAAGTTGTTCTTGTTTGTTTATCCTATACACTGTAATATTAAATCCAGACTGTTATTATGAATTGTCCTATCTGTAATAATGGATTGGTCATAATATAATTTGTAGGGCTCTGACTCTAAAACTGATTTCAATTTTTTTTATAGAAGGCTATGGTGGCTTTTATGATTTGTATTTTAAAGCAAGATTTTGGTGAATAACATTTAATATTATTACTATTATCACTTTTTCTTCTTTTGCACATTGGTTGTGTGTCTGTTTTTGTATATGCATAGATATTCATTGATTCTATCCTATTTCTTTGTTCGACTGTCAATGCAAGCAAGAAAATGAAGTTCAGCGTAGTATATGGTAACATAGAAACATAGAAAATAGGTGCAGGAGTAGGCCATTCGGCCCTTCGAGCCTGCACCGCCATTTATTATGATCATGGCTGATCATCCAACTCAGAACCCAGCCTTCCCTCCATACCCCCTGACCCCTGTAGCCACAAGGGCCATATCTAACTTCCTTTTAAACATAGCTAATGAACTGGCCTCAACAGTTTGCTGTGGCAGAGAATTCCACAGATTCACCACTCTCTGTGTGAAGAAGTTTTTCCTAACCTCGGTCCTAAAAGGCTTCCCCTCTATCCTCAAACTGTGACCCCTCGTTCTAGACCTCCCCAACATCGGGAACAATCTTCCTGCATCTAGCCTGTCCAATCCCTTTAGGATCTTATACGTTTCAATCAGATCCCCCCTCAATCTTCTAAATTCCAACGAGTACAAGCCCAGTTCATCCAGTCTTTCTTCATATGAAAGACCTGCCATCCCAGGAATCAATCTGGTGAACCTTCTTTGTACTCCCTCTATGGCAAAGATGTCTTTCCTCAGATTAGGGGACCAAAACTGCACACAATACTCCAGGTGTGGTCTCACCAAGGCCTTGTACAACTGCAGTAGTACCTCCCTGCTCCTGTATAAGTACTTGGATAATAAATTTACTTTGCTCTTCTAATTTTGAAATTTGAACTCTGTCTTCAAGTTCAACCCTCCAAAGTGAATCACTTCACAGTTTTCAGAACGAAACTCCATCTGCCGCTTCTCAGCCCAGTTCTGCATCCTGTCAATGTCTTGTTCAAATTCGAGTTCGAGTTCAAATTTAATTGTCATTCAACCATACATAAATACCCATGAATACAGCCAAATGAAACAGTGTTCTTCTGGGATTGAAGTGCAAAACACAGTACCAACTGTCATACACAGCACAAGACAGATATAGCACATATAAGATAGCAGTAAACATACAGTCACACAAAAAATGCAACACACCCCAAGTTCCCAAGTGACATGTCTCATAGACAGAGAGTGCATGGATGCTGTCAGCAAGAACAAGCCCTCAGCAGTCCGCAGAAGAGAGCATGCACACACACACATGCAACCCACCTTGTCTTCCAATCCAGGATGTCTTGTTGTAACTTGTGATAACCTGCCACACTATTCACAACACCACCAAACTTACTGTCATCTACAAACTTACTAACCCATCCTCCTACTTCCTCATCCAAATTGTAGGTGACACCTATCACCAAGAAGGACAAGGACACCAGATCGCATGAGAACACCACTGCTCGAAGGATCCTTTTGAAATTCCACATCATCTTGACTTGTAAATCTATTATCAGTCAGAGATTCTAAACTGTGGATCTCCCTACCCACTAGCAGTCTGCTGGTATCTTCAACCAGACTGCAAAAGTCCAAGAGCAGCACATCAAAGATGCTGGAGGAGCTCAGCAGGACAGGCATCATCTACGGAGGGGAATAAACAATCGATGTTTTGGACCGAGACTTTTCATCAGTACTGGAAAAGAAGGAGAGCAAAAGCCAAATTAAAAAGGTGGGAGATGGAAGAAGTACAGAACATAATAAAATCTCTCTCCCTGCTATTAGTGACATTTACTGGTAGAGTTGTAGACGAAGGGCCCAAAACATTGCTGAGGATCCCTATCACCCATCCCAACATCCCTTTGACCCACTACCATCAAGGAGGAGGTACAGAAGCCAAGTGTGTCCTTGAGCAAGGCACTTAACCACACATTGCTCTGCAACAAGACCGGTGCCAAGCTGTATCAGCCCTAGTGCCCTTCCCTTGGACAACATCGGTGGCGTGGAAAGGGGAGACTTGCGGCATGGGCAACTGCCGGTCTTCCATACAACCTTGCCTAGGCCTGCTCCCTGGAAACCTTCCAACGCACAAATCAACTTCAATGTGAGAACAAGCTGGCAGGTGATAGATAAGACCAGGTAAGGTGGGGAGTGGGCAAATAAAGTGAGAAGCTTGGAGGGAATAGATGGAAGAGGTACGGGCTGAAGAAGAAGGAATCGGACAGGACAGGAAAGTGGACCATGAGAGAAAAGGGAAGCACCAGGAGAAGGTGATAGGCAGGTTAGGAGAAGAGAAAGGGTGAGAGGGAAATCAGAACGACAATGGAAAGAGAAAGAAGAAGGAGGGAGGAGAAAGATCCATCAGCATCGCTCTCTCGAGGGAAATTAGATATCGACAATAAACTCTGCCCTTGCGAATGAGGTCACAACCAAAAAAAAAAGATTAAATAAACGAACTGTTTTCAATTCTCCCAACAAACCTCCATTTCAATTTAAGAAAAATAATAATTCCTCCGTCCTTTTTCTTCTCCTTTCCAACAGTGCAAAAAATTAAATCACAGAATCAGGTTTAATATCACTGGCATACTGGATGTTGTGAAATTTGTTGTAATGTGGCAGCAGTACATGCATTGCATAATAATAAAAACTATGGATTACAATAAAAAGTATATATATATTTATAAAACGTTAAATTAAATATGTAGTGCATAAAGAGAAAAATATGTGGTAAAGTAGTCTTCAGGGGTTCAATGTCCATCTGATGGCAGAGGGGAGGAAGCTATTCTTTAATCGTTCATTGATAGATAAGTGGGAGGCAGATTCTGGGTTGTTGCGATGGATGATTTTAACTTTCCTAATATTGACTGGCATCTCCTAAAAGCAAGGAATTTAGATGGGGTGGAGTTAGTTACGCATGTTCAGGAAGGTTTCCTGATGCAATATGTAGAAAAGCCAAACAGGGGAGAGGCTGTAGTTGATCTGGTATTGGGAAATGAACATGGTCAGGTGTCAGTTCTCTTGGTGGGAGAGCATGTTTGTAGGTAGTGATCACAGCTCTATCTCCTTCACCATAGCACTGGAGTGGGATAGGAGCAGACAATTTGGGAAAACGTTTAATGGAGGTAAGGGAAATATGATGCTGGAACTTGGGAGCAGTTGCTTTCAGGGAAATGCATGGCAGAAGTGTGGCAAATATTCAGGGAACAGTTGCATGGCGCTTTGTATAGGTATGTTCCATTGAGGCAGGGAAAGGATGGTAGGGTCAAAGAACCACGGTGTACAAAGGATGTGGAAAATCTAGTTAAGAAGAAAAGAAAAGCTTACGAAAGGTTCAAGAAACTAGGTACTGTTAGAGTTCTAGAAAATGACAGAGTTGACAGGAAAAGGCTTAAGAATGAAATTAGGAGAGCTAGAGACCGCCATGAGAAGGCCTTGACGAGCAAGATTAAGGTAAACCACAAGGGATTCTACAGGTATGTGAAGAGCAAGAGGGTGAGCCGTGTGAGAATAGGACCAGTCAGGTGTGACAGTGGAGTTGAAAGAGGTAGCAGAGGTACTTAATGAATACTTTGCTTCAGTACTCACCAGGGAAAAGGATCTTGTTAATTGTGGGGATGACTTACAGTGGACTGAAACACTTGAGCATATAGACATTAAGAAAGAGGATGTGCTGGAGCTTTTGAAAAGCATTAAGTTAGATAAGTTACCAGGACCCGATGAGACATACCACAGGCTGCTATGGGAAGCGAGGCAGGAGATTGCTGAGCCTCTGGCAAAGATCTTTGCATCATCACTAGGGACAGGAGAAGTACCGGAGGACTGCAGGGTTGCAAATGCTGTTCCCTTGTTCAAGAAAGTGAGTAGAGATAACCCAGAAAATTATAGACCAGTGAGTTTTACTTAAATAATGGGCAAGTTGTTGACCAGTGGATCCCTGTGGTGTTCCACAGGGATCTGTTCTGGGACCCATCCTCTCTATAAATGACATGGATGAAGAAGTAGAAGGGTGAGATAGTAAGTTTGCTGATGACACAAAGGTTGGAATTGTTGTGGATAGTCTGGAGGGGTGTCAGAGGTTACAGCAGGACATCAATAGGATGCAGAACTGGGCTGAAAAGTGGCAGATGGACTTCAACTCAGATAAGTATGGTTCATTTTGAAAGGTCAAATTTGAAGGCAGAATATAATATTAATGTTTAGACTCTAAGCTGTGTGGATAATCAGAGAGATCTTGGGGTCCATATCCATAGGACACTCAAAACTGCTACGCAGGTTGACAGTGTTTTTAAGAAGGCTATGGTGTGTTAGTATTCGTCAACCATGGGATTGAGTTCAAGAGCCGTGAGGTAATGTCAACAGAGCTGTAGTGGAGCGTGTATCAAGCTTCAAGTTCCTTGGTGTCCACATTTCTGAGGATCTCACCTAATCCCTGAACTCCTCCATCCTGATCAAAAAGGTGCAACAGCGCTTTATTTCCTGCAGAGCATCAAGAAAGCTCACCTCTGTCCCAGGATACTGACGGACTTTTACCACCGTACCGTTGAGAGCATACTCACCAACTGCATCTCAGTGTGGTATAGCAATTGTGCCGTATCAGACTGCAAAGCCCTCCATCGTGTGGTGAAAACTGCCCAGTGGATTATCGGCACCCAATTGCCCACTATTGAGAACATCTACCATAAACGCTGCCTGGGCAGAGCGAAAAGCATTATTAAGGATGCATCTCACCCTAACCATGGACTTTTTACTCTCCTCCCACCCGGTAGGCACTACAGGAGCCTCCGCTCCCGCACCAGCTGGCACAGGAAGAGCTTCTTCCCTGAGGCTGTGACCCTGCTGAACCTCACATCACAGCGCTAAGCAGTATTGCACCCATATTGTACTGCCTCAGTACTTTTATATTTGTGTGCTGTAGCACTTACTTTTTATTCGCGGTTATTTTGTAATTAACACTATTCTTTGCATTTCTGGTCAGATGCTAACTGCATTTCACTGACTTTGTATCTGTACTCTGCACAATAACAATAAAGTTGAATCTAATCTAATCTAATCTAATAAAAGACCTTGGTTAGACCCCACTTTGAGTATCGTGCTCAGTTCTGGTCACTTTGTTACAGGAAATTTGTGGATACTATAGATGGAGTGCAAGGATGTTGCCTGGATTGGAGAGCGTGCCTTATGAAAATAGGTTTACTGAACTTGGCTTTTTCTCCTTGGTGCAACAGAGGATGAGAGGTGACATGATCGAAGTGTATAAAATGATGAGAGACATTGATCATGTGGATAGCCAAAGGTTTTATCCCAGGGCTGAAATGGCTTAAAGAAGAGGGCATAGTTTTAAGGTGCATGGAAGAAGGTACAGAAGGAATACCAGGGGTAGTTTTTTCACACAGAGTGATGGGTGTGTGGAATGCACTGCTGCCAACAGTGGTGGAGACGGATACAATAGGGTTTTTTAAGAGACTCCTGGAGAGGTACATTGAGCTTAGAAAAATAGAGGGCTATGCACTAGGGAAATTCTAGGCAGTTTCTAGAGTAGGTTACATGCTCCACACAACATTGTGGGGAAAGGGCTTGTAATGTGCTGTAGATGTCTATGTTCTATGTTCTAATTTGGATCAGATCAACGCCAGTGTTTGAACACATAGAATTAATTTTTGTTTAACTACCTGGGTATAAATTGGAAGCTGTGATCCCTGTGTAGAACTCAGAGAAGAGATGCAAATCAGATGATTTATTTTATGGAAAGCCCGGTCTTTTACATAGTAGTACACTGGATGAAGGAACTTTGCGTTTGGTAGTAGTAGCAATGCAATCACTCAGGTTGAGTATGATGTTCTCTGTTTAAAGCTCAAGGTACATTTATTATCGAAGTATGCATACATTATACAACCTCAAGATTCACCTCAAGAGGTGGGGGTATGGCACTGTTGATCAGAGATAGTGTCACGGCTGCAGAAAAGGTGGATGTCATGGAGCGATTGTCTACGGAGTCTCTGTGGGTGGAGGTTAGGAACAGGAAGGGGTCAATAACTTTACTGGGTGTTTTTTATAGGCCGCTCAATAGTAACAGGGATATCGAGGAGCAGATAAGGAAACAGATCCTGGACAGGTGTAATAACAACAGTTATCATAGTGGGAGATTTTAATTTCCCAAATATCGATTGGCTTCCCCCTAGAGCAAGGGGTTTAGATGGGGTGGTGTGTGTTAGGTGTGTTCAGGAAGGTTTCTTGACACAATATATGGATAAGCCTAAAGAGGAGAGACTGTACTTGATGTGGTATTGGGAAATGAACCTGGTCAGGTGTCAGATCTCTCAGTAAGAGAGCATTTTGGAGATAGTGATCATAATTCTATCTCCTTTACAATAGCATTGGAGACAAATTAGAAAAGCATTTAATTGGAGTAAGGGGAATTATGAGGCCATCAGGCAGGAACTTGGAAGCTTAAATTGGGAACAGATGTTCTCAGGGAAAGGTACGGAAGAAATAGAAACCATAGAAACCATAGAAACTACAGCACAGAAACAGGCCTTTTGGCCCTTCTTGGCTGTGCCGAACCATTTTCTGCCTAGTCCCACTGACCTGCACACGGAGCATATCCCTCCATACATCTCCCATCCATGTATCTGTCCAATTTATTCTTAAATGTTAAAAAAGACCCCGCATTTACCACCTCGTCTGGCAGCTCATTCCATACTCCCACCACTCTCTGTGTGAAGAAGCCCCCCCTAATGTTCCCTTTAAACTTTTCCCCCCTCACCCTTAACCCATGTCCTCTGGTTTTTTTCTCCCCTTGCCTCAGTGGAAAAAGCCTGCTTGCATTCACTCTATCTATACCCATCATAATTTTATATACCTCTATCAAATCTCCCCTCATTCTTCTACGCTCCAGGGAATAAAGTCCCAACCTATTCAACCTTTCTCTGTAACTGAGTTTCTCAAGTCCCGGCAACATCCTTGTAAACCTTCTCTGCACTCTTTCAACCTTATTTATATCCTTCCTGTAATTTGGTGACCAAAACTGAACACAGTACTCCAGATTCAGCCTCACCAATGCCTTATACAATCTCATCATAACATTCCAGCTCTTATACTCAATACTTTGATTAATAAAGGCCAAATGTGGCAAATGTTCAGTAGATATTTGTGTGGAGTTCTGTATAGGTATGTTCCAATGAGATAGGGAAGTTATGATAGGGTACAAGAACTGTGCTATACAAAGGCTGTAGTAAATCTAGTCAAGAAGAAAAGAAAAGCTTTCAAAAGGTTCAGAGAGCTAGGTAATGTTAGAGATCTAGAAGATTATAACGCTAACAGGAAGGAGCTTAAGAAGGAAATTAGGAGAGCCAGAAGGGACCATGAGAAGGCCCTTTTGGGCAGGATTAAGGAAAATCTCAAGGCATTCTACAAATATGTGAAGAGCAAGAGGATAAGACGTGAAAGAATAGGACCTATCAAGTGTGACAGTGGGAAGGTGTGTATGGAACCGGAGGAAATAGCAGAGGTACTTAATGAATACTCCAGTATTCACTATGGAAAAATATCATGGTGATTGTAGTGATGACTTGCAGCGGACTGAAAAACTTGAGTATGTAGATGTTAAGAAAGAGGATGTGCTGGAGCTTTTGGAAAGCATCAAGTTGGATAAGTCGCCGAGACCGGATGAGATGTATCCCAGGCTACTGTGGGAGGCGAGGGAGGAGATTGCTGAGCCTCTGGCAATGATCTTTGCATCATCATTGGGGACGGGACAGGTTCCGGAGGTTTGGAGGATTGAGGATGTTGTTCCCTTGTTCAAGAAAGGGAGTAGAGATAGCCCAGGAAATTATAGACCAGTGAGTCTTACTTCAGCAGTTGGTAAGTTGATGAAGAAGATCCTGAGAGGCAGGATTTATGAACATTTGAAGAGGTATAATACGATTAGGAGTTGTCAGCATGGCTTTGTCAAGGGCAGGTCATGTGTTACGAGCCTGATTGAATTCTTTAAGGATGTGACTAAACACATTGATGAAGGTAGAGCAGTAGATGTAGTGTATATAGATTTTAGCAAGGCATTTGATAAGGTATCCCATGCAAGGCTTATTGAGAAAGTAAGGAGGCATGGGATCCAAGGGGACATTGCTTTGTGGATCCAGAACTGGCTTCCCCACAGTAGGCAAAAAGTGGTTGTAGACAGGTCACATTCTGCATGGAGGTCGGTGACAAGTGGTGTACCTCAGGGATCTGTTCTGGGACCCTTACTCTTCATGATTTTTATAAATGACCTGGATGAGGAAGTGGAGGGATGGGTTTGTCAGTTTGCTGATGACACAAAGATTGGGGATGTTGTGGATAATGTGGAGGGCTGTCAGAGGTTACAGTGGGACATTGATAGGATGCAAAACTGGGCTAAGAAGTGGCAGATGGAGTTCAACCCAGATAAGTGTGAATTTATTCATTTTGGTAGGTCAAATATGATGGCAGAATATAGTATTAATGGTAAGACTCTTGGCGGTGTGGAGGATCAGAGGGATCGTGGGGTCCAAGTCCATAGGACGCTCAAAGCAGCTGCGCAGATTGACTCTGTGGTTAAGAAGGCGTACGGTGTATTGGCCTTCATCAATCATGGAATTGAAGTTCGGAGCCGAGAGGTAATGTTGCAGCTATATAGGACCCTGGTCAGACCCCACTTGGATTACTGTGCTCAGTTCTGGTCGCCTCACTACAGGAAGGATGTGGAAGCCATAGAAAGGGTGCAGAGGAGATTTACAAGGATGTTGCCTAGATTGGGGAGCATGCCTTATGAAAACAGGTTGAGTGAACTCGGCCTTTTCTCCTTGGAGCGACAGAGGATGAGAGGTGACCTGATAGTGGTGTATAAGATGATGAGAGGTGTTGATCGTGTGGATAGTCAGAGGCTTTTTCCCAGGGCTGAAACAACTGCCATAAGAGAGCACAGGTTACAGATGCTGGGGAGTAGGTACAGAGGAGATGTCAGGGGTAAGTTTTTTATGCAGCGAGTAGTGAATGCGTGGAATGGGCTGCCGGCAACAGTGGTGGAGGCAGATACAATAGGGTCTTTTAAGAGACTTTTGGATAGGTAGATGGAGCTTAGAAAAATAGGGGGCTATGGGTAACCCTGGTAATTTCTAAGGTAGGGACATGTTTGGCACAACTTAGTGGGCCGAAGGGCCTGTATTGTGCTGTAGGTTTCCCATGTTCCTATGTTTCTCTGTCTCCTAACAGACAGCAATGAAACAAAGGTAACACCCTGGGAAAGGTTTTACTGCTAATGTCATGGTCTTTCTGCAGAAGCAGTGTTTGGGTTATGATTAGAGATAACGAGTACTTTGGAATGTGAGCCGTCCAATGAAAGGAGGGTGTTTCGTGCCGTGTGCCTGACACCGGGGTAAATGTACGGATGGAAATTACAATGGACATTTACAAAATGGAGAAGATAACAGCATCTGTTAATCATAAGTTGGAACAATTTAATTCATACTGGAAAAAATGGTTTAACTACATAACACCACACAGGCCTGATTTTATTCTCACAAGTCAATGAATATGTTGTCAAAATAAGATCACTCCCTGCTCTGTACATAGTTTTCTTTTGATTGTTCTTTCTTTCCTCTCCTTTCTATAAGTGTATACCTCAGATAAATATTATGTGGAGATTTGTGACTATATGATATATATGTACAGCATCTGAAATACATCTTACGGAAATGTTTGTTTGATGACGAGATTCAATAAAAAATAAATTACAAAAAAAAATTATAAAGTTTAATCATTTAATTGCGTATGGTGTACTATCTGTTATTTCGTGGTACTGTTTTATAACAGGGTAGCAAATCATGCAGCACCTACCCAAACTGGGGGTTCCAGGTGAGCTTTCACCTCAATGTCACGCGTTTGGTGGGGCCAGAGATTGTCTTCCCTGGACTTACAAAGCCGTCAGAACCTGACGGTTACGATTGTGGGGGTATCGTCCGGGATTGATTTCGTTGGATGCTGTGTGATGCCCTGAGCACTGACCCAGTGAGTTGTGTGTTTAAGTCTGTGCGAAACTATTGTCCGATAAAGTGATTACGATATGTGGGTATAGATGCTGTCGGGATTGAACGGTGGTGTGTATCCATGGGGTTACAGGTAAGGAACACGTGCATGTTGAGTGGGGTAGATATACATACTCCTGATGAATTGTTAATTCCACCTTTAAGTACTGTTAAAGCTGTAGGAAAAGTTAAGATTGTGGGGAGGAGATTTGATAAAAAGGCAGGCAAAGACTTTGCTTTAGTTCAGACTACCGCTGATGTAATGGCAGTGGAACTGCCTGGTTCCACTGGGGCCCCAGGAGAGGTGGGGGGCCATGGACTGTTCATACTTTCCGGGAGGAGGAGAGTGTAGGGGAGCGGGCGCAATTGCAAGTCGAGTCTCCTGTAGCTGGGGGCAGAGACTTCAAAGACAGGGTTCTCTCGTTTCTGCAGAGCGAGGGGAAGTAGTATGATTTAGAAAGTCTAATGAGTTCCCCGGTGAAGAGTAAGAATTCTGAGTTAGTATCAGCCCTTACCTCTCTGGCGAAGAAATGGAAAACTGCCCAGGTTCAAAGCCCCACTATGGTAGGCTCCGCCTGTTCTCAGGCACGAAGCCACCCCTAAAAAGGAAGAGGAGTATGAGGCCTGGGCGGAGCAGGCCTCTCTGTTGTTAGATGAGCGGCAGTGCTCTGATTATGTAAGACGACAGCGATTGGTTCAGAGTTTGAGGGGGTGGGCTGCTGACTAGTGAGAGCCTTAAAGGCACAGAACTCCTTTGCCACTCCTGTGGCCTACATACAAGCACTAGAAAAGGTGTTTGGTGTGACAGAAAGCCAAATGGGGCTCATGACAGGGTTTCAGAACATGTGTCAGGAGAAGGGGGAGAAGTTTTCTGCCTACATCTTTCGGCTAGAGAGGCAGCTAAATTGCTTGTGGCGCAGAGGGGCCATTCAGGCGATCGAGGTGGATCAGTTAAGAATGGACCAAATAGCAAAAGGCTCCCAGTCCCAGAACCTGGTCACCTGGGGTCTCCGACTGTCTCGTAAGATGCACCTCCCCTCCCTCATTTGTTGAGCTGATCAGAGAAGTGCGAGAGGAGGAGAATGCGTCGGAGGTGCGGTAAGCCTCTGTCAGCAGGGTTTAGTCCTCAGTAGTGTCCCCTGTGGTGAGGTGACCACGGATAGTCTGCTCCAGGGAGTGGTAATGGAGATCATGGCAGAGTTGAGAACTGAGATGTCCCGGTTGTTATCAACGGGTGTGGACCCCCGGGTAATGGAGCTGATCGGGGTCGGACTATGCAGGTGGCTGCTAGCAGCTGGGGTCCCATGAGAGGGGGAGCGGCTGGTATTGTCTTTTATAACTGTGCTGAAGAGGGCCACCTTGTGGGAGTGTGAATGATGGGAAACACCTCGGAGAGTGAGCCCCGGGGTACCTAAGCAGAGATGTGGGGAAACTTATAAGAGACCCAGTGATGGAACTGACGGGCATCTTGGGGGGAACACATTCCCAGCAATATATCAAGGAACACCCTAAAGCAAAAAACCCTATTCCTGAAGGCTTAATGGGGCCAAGCTCCAGTGTATTGCTACAGATAGAGGGTATTTATGCGAGAGCCATACTTGACACAGGGTCGCGGGTCACTTCATTTGTTTTACAACTGGAATTTGACACATTTACCATTTACTCCACTCAGCGCACTGAAGATGTGGGGTCTTAGTGCGGGTGATTATCCATATGATGGTTATTTGTCAGTGAAGCTGGAGTTTTCAGAGGCAGATGTGGGAGTGGCTGATGTCCTTGACACATTAGTGCTGGTTTGTCTGGATCCCGTTGAAAAGGGCAGAGTTTCAATTCTTGTCGGACAAGTACTCCAATTGTGAGGAGGCTCATGGGAGCCTGCAAGGAGAGAACTGGAGAGAGCTTTCTGAAGACATTGTCTGTTCACCCGGTGTTTTGAGCTGCTTTCGAGGAATTGCGTGGCTGCACTGGGCTGGATGCCGAATTTAGATGAGGGACTGTATGCTTCACCCAGTCAAACCTGTGTTACAACCTGGGGAAGTAACAAAAGTGATGGGAAACCCCAAATTTCCCAGAATGCCTGAGGCCGAGGCCCTCTTAGTGGCTGCTCCAGAAGACCATGAGGGGGAGTCAGGCTTACCTGCTGGGGTACTGGTGAGGCCCGAATTGCAGAAGCCCTCAGTTGTACAGGTGAACAGGATGGCAATGATTATCAGGAACACCACGAAGAGAGGTCACCCTCAAACGGGGGATGCCCCTGGCACATCTTTTCCCAGTGAAGGTAATGTCTAGCGTTCCTGTGAGACAAGCCGAGGAGAAACTATCTGCAAAGGGGGAATGTTGATCGCTGAGTCATTCAACTTTGGGGACTCCCCGGTTCCTGCGGGTTGGAAAAGGAGGTTGAGAGAGAAGATGTAGAAACTGGAAGATGTGTATTCTACTGACGAATTTGATATGGGCTGTTCCAAGAGCACTCGCCAGGCTATCCGGGTGACTGAGGACACCCAATTTAGAGAGAGGTCACGGTGACTGGCCCCTGCAGAGGTGGAAGACATTTGGCAGCATTTGTGTAAGTTGAAGGAAGCTGGGATCATCACTGAGTCCAGAAGCCCCTATGCGTCTCCAATAGTAGTGGCCAGGAAGAAGAATAGAAAGGTACGGATGCATGTGGATTATAGGACTCTGAACAGGCGTACCGTCCCCAACCAGTATACGGTCCCAAGGATCGAAGACGCGCCGGCCTGTCTGAGTGGTGTGACGTGGTTCAGTGTGCTGGACTTGAGGAGTGGATATTAGTGAGGCCGACAAAGAGAAGATGGCATTTATATGTCCACTGGGATTCTTCCTGTTCGAAAGGATGCCACAGGGCATATCGGGAGCCTCTGCAACCTTCCAGCGTGTCATGGATGGGGGGATGAACTTGCTTGAGGTATTGGTGTATCTAGATGACCTCATAATGTTTGGGTCCACCTTGGGGGAAGGTTCGTGAAGGGCTACGCGAATGTGAGTCACCCTTTAAATCTTCTTCTGTGTGGTTACCCTCCCTTGGGGAAGAAAGGAAGGAGGACAAAAGAAGAGGAGGGTAAAGAGTATCTTCGCCCTTCAGAGCCTTTTAGAGTGAGGTGGGATGCGAAATGTGAAAAGGTCTTTCAGTCACTGAAGGAGATGCTGACACGGGCGCCTGTGCTGGCTTTTACAGATCCCCGATTGCCGTATGTACTGCACACGAATGCCAGCAGAGAGGGCCCAGAGGATGTCCTGTATCAGGAGCAGGGCACCGGGTTGAGATGGCTGTGTTTGTCAGCCAGAGCCTGTTACCCTCAGAAAAACTGTCTCACGCACAAGTTGGAGTTTCTGGCGTTGAAATGGGCTGTGGTGGATAAGCTGAGTGACTACCTCTATGGTGTCAAGTTTGAGGTGAGGACGGACAACAATTCCCTAACTTATACCATGGCCTTGATGAAATTGGATGCCACAGGCTATCGGTGGTTGGTGGCATTGTCTGCCTATGATTTCAGCATGAAGTACCAGCCGGGAAGTAGGAACATTGATGCTGATGCTTTGTCCCGATGTGCATACGAAGGGCTGGACAGGGACAAAGAGTGGGAGAGTGTTCCTGCCCCTGGAGTGAAAGCCATGTGCCAGTTTTCCATCACGGTGAAGGCAGGGGGAAGGGCAAGGGCAGGATCAAGCAGTAGATCAATTGGGAGTTTCTGACGGTGCCATTCCACAAGCTTACTGTAACCCGATTGCTCTGAAGACAAACTGGTTACTGGAATTGAACCCAGCGGAAGTGTCAGCCGCTCAGCGAGATGACCCAGGCATCGGTACCATTTGGTCGTCGGTCGAAAAAGGAGACACGGCCCAAGCGGAGAAGACAAAACATACTGAGGTGCCTCCATTACTGGGAGGATGGCCCAGACTGGAGTTGAGGAACCAGATCCTATACCGGATCACGTCACCTCCGGACCAACCTCGGCATTCCCACTGGTTCTGCCTGAGAAGTATCGGAGGATTATGTTGAAGTCTGGACATTTGGAGGTTGACAAGACCTAAGGATTGTTCAGAGATCGGTTCTACTGGCCCGGAATGAAGCTGGAGGTCGAAGAGTACTACAAGTCGTGCATTGGATGCATACGGAGGAAGAGCCTGCTTATGAGGGCCGCTCCGTTGTCCCACTTGCAGAGTGCGGGACCCCTTGACCTGGTGGATATGGATTTCCTGTCAAAAGAGCTGGATGCCAGCAACATGATGAATGTCTTAGCCATCATGGATCACCACACCAGATATGCTCAGGCTTTCCCTACTAAGGACCAGAGGGCGTCCACAGTGGCCAAAGTGTTATGGGAGAAGTATTTCATTTATTATGGCATCCCCAGGCAGATACATGGTGATCAGGGACGGGATTTCGAGAGTAGGCTTATACATGAGTTACTGAGCATGCTTGGGATCGAGAAGTCGGAGACTACACCTTATCATAGGCTGTGGTTAGAGATAACGGATGCTCTGGAATGTGATCCGTCCAATGAACGGAGCGTGTTTCATGCCGTGCGCCTGACACCGGGGTAATCTGGGTTTTTGTTCAGCGGGAGATGGAGGGAGAAGACACCGGAATGGAGAGGTCGTAGTACTCGACCCAGAGCGATGCCGTGATCTGACGAAGCCGGGGAGATCGAAGGAGGATCGGCGAAGTGGAAACCATGAGCTCCAATTTTGCACGTTAGGCTACTTCATTAAAATGGACCCTTTACTTTTTTTGCTTTTTTTTTAACTACCCCTTCCATCAAATTAAGAATTATAAAGCTAAATCGTTTAATTGTGCATGGTGTACTGCCTGTTAATTCGTGGTACTAATTTATAACAGGGTAACAAATCACGCAGCATCCACCCGCCCAGGGGGTTTCGGGTGAGCTGACACCTCGATCTCACGCGTTTGGCGAGGCCAGCGATTGTCTTCCCTAGACATACACACCCGACAGAACCGGAGCGTTTCACAGAGAAACCCCAAAGAACCCAGATAAAAAAGTCCATCAAAGACCCCAATGTGTGAAAAAAGAAAAAAAACAAATCATGCAAATAATAACCACAAGCAAATAGCATTCTGAACCGAAGTCCACAAAGAGAGTCCGAGACCCGTAGCTCAGCGCAGAGCCGAGTAAGCGTCTCGGAGCAGCACACTGAACCGTTTCGTCCCTTGCCTTGGTCTCCGACTCCCTGATCTTTTCAGTCCAGCATGGCGCTCAAATCATCATCCAATCATTGGGTTCAGTCCCTTTGGTACGCTCTGGGGCCTAGATTCCTCTGTCTCGATGAGGCCTGTATCTGATCTTTCCGGTTTGGCCCATGCTTAAATCGATCGAACCTCGGGTTTTCCTCACCCTCAGCGCTGGGCTCTCGGTCTCGCCTTGCCTCCGTCCTGTCACGTTGAATTGCTTCCAATTCCAAAGGGAGTTACTGAATATTGTTTGTGATGATCATTTGCCGGAAAAAGCATAATTAAGAAAGCATTTAGTTGTTTTACTTATTTCATCAGCCAAAAGGCAGAAGTCGCTGAAATTCACCAGCACCATCTTACGCTCTGAAGGGGTTATATGCCCTTAGTGGAGAACATCTGTACATGACTTTGCTTAAAATTGGAGTCTGATGTATAGGCAGCCATCATACAATCTTTGACAGATCAGTGTCAGGATCCAGTAGCACAGAGTGCAAGACAACTGGGGACCCTTTACTGCTGCAGCCTTCCTCCATCTTCACTGTTATTGTGACGTATCATCTTCTGCCACCTCCACCATTGAGGTCTTGGTTGGACCCTCTTTTGTCTGGAACCTCCCCCTTGACCTTACTGCCACAGGTGACACTACCAGGAGCTAAACTCCAGACAGCATCGCTCTCGGGATCTCAGGAACTCAAGCCTCTCCGTCACGACAAGGGGACAATCCTCAGAGGATGAGTCTCAGACACAGCTCATTTTGGTAGGGAGCTAGAAAGGGATATGGGTAGGCAATGCAAGTGGGCAAAAATCTGGCTATATAACATTGGAAAAGGCGAAAGTGTAAATATTGGCAGGGAAAATAAGATCATATTATCCCAGTAATGAGAGATTGCAATGCTTTTAACTATAAATAAATCTGGATTTGCTAATGCATGATTGGCCAGATTGGCCGGAGGCTGGTACAGAGTAAGTGGGCAAGCCGATTGGTATTAATGCAAGAACTGAATGGTGCATTGGCAGGTTATGCTTTGGTTATATACAGCGCGAGTGAGACCAGTTTTGGAGAAGCATTTTGTCTGTGTTACACTATCAGCCTGCTCATTTTGAGAAGGATGCTAACCCATTAAAAGCTGTTCAGAGATGGTATGCTGGACTACCAAATGGAATGGGTTACTTGTTCTACAGGCTTGTACTGTAACTGTGGTTCATTAAAAGAATAAGACTACAGATTAAAGATTAGCTTTATTTGTCGCAGGTGCTTTACAACATCAAAACATACAGTGAAATGCGTCACTCCCATCAAATCAAACCATCAGGGATTCAGTTGGGGGTAACCTGCATGTGTTGCCATGTTTCTAGAGCCAACACAGCACGCTCACAACTTTTTAATCCTAACCCCTAACTATATCTTTGGAACGTGGGAGGAAACTGGGGGCACCCACACAGACGCGAAAGAACATACAAGCTCCTTAGACGGGAGTCAAACCCCGGTCAGTGATCGATGTTTGCAGGCACTATAAAGCAGCTGCACTAACTGCTACACCACCACGCCACCCTCTACATTACTGTGCCAAACTCTATGCTACCGTGCCCCCTATTGGTAGAAACATTTAAGGTCCTCAGTGGTTTTGACAGGGTGGGTAGAGAACCAGGTATAGATGTTGAAAAATAAGTAGTCATCCATTTCTAATAGAGCTGGGCTAAAAAACGAATTATGTGGTAGCGAGTTTTTTGAAACTTGACAGAAATGATCTTTAAATAGTTCTAAGGTGTAGAAAAATGCATCGTGTTATGTGGTCAGAAAGAGGGTGAAGGGTTACTTTCGGCAGACAAGAATGCAGAATTGAGGTTACCATCATGATCTTATTAAATGGGAACTGGACATGAAGCCTTAGTGGCTAATTCCTGCTTCAATATTATGTTCATATGCACATTTCCATAGGACCATAAGACAGAG
Source organism: Mobula hypostoma (assembly GCF_963921235.1). Classification (NCBI taxonomy): domain Eukaryota; kingdom Metazoa; phylum Chordata; class Chondrichthyes; order Myliobatiformes; family Myliobatidae; genus Mobula; species Mobula hypostoma. Next base: position 10,865,612 of record NC_086103.1, read on the forward strand.
AAGCAGAATCAAGCCATTCTGCCCATCGAGTCTGCTCCACCATTCAATCATGGCTAATTTATCTTCTCTCTCAACTCGATTTACCTGCCTTCTCCCGTAACCTCTGCAGCTCTGACCCCTGGGCTGCAGCCCATCCCAGCCTGCTGACCAGTGCCTCATAAAGCCTCAGCACTGGATCACTTCTCCAGACAGATGATCTGCAATTTACCTTTATTTCTGAGAAGAACTTGCCCAAAATGTAAAATTAAGTGCAATGTGAGGGTTAGGGGTTAACACTTTTGGATAGCAAGGAAAAGAAATGCCTTCACTGAGACAATTCTGACTTTCAGTTCTCCCAGTGGGCTGTGAATGCTCTGTGATTGATTACATTTTTGTCTGAGGTAGATTGACCATTGAATATTAAGGAAATCAAGGGTTATGGGAGCAGCCAGGAGAGTGGAGCCGAGGAGGAAATCAGTCACAATCTCACTGGATGGCAGAACAGACACCTGAGATCATTCTGAAATTTATTTCTTGTGTTCTTCTGACAAGACCGTGGTTACTTAGTATTAAGCTATCCTTCAGCTGATGAAAGAGCACATACATGAAACATGAGATTGAAGGTGTGTGTGTGTGTGTGTGTGAGAGAGAGAGAGAGTGGGCTTGTTTTGCTGATTTTGTTTTGTTGTTGTGGTAAAACATATACATATGTTGTAACTGGGTTACCTGTCTGGACACGCCCCTCTGCTGACTGCTCCTGTGGCTCCTCCCACAGATCCCTGAATAAAGGTGATTGCGCTATTGCACCTCCCTCTCGGTCCAGGGGCAGATACTCAGTATGATGGAGGTCACATTTTACTGCTAATAAAAGCCTTTCAGTATTTACTCTACTTCCAGTCTTTTGGAGTTATTGATGGTGCATCAGTTGCTGTTGCTCTGTAGTCGTTTGTACTGTTCTGTGAACACGGTGGGTGTGCTATGTTAGCATCGGAATCTTCAGAGTTGCATGACTTTGTTCCATTGCACATAGGGTACAGAGGCCTAAAGTCTGACACCGCCAAATTCAGCAACAGTTATTTCCCTTCAACCATTGCGTTCTTGAACCAATTGGTATAACCCTCATTACTTGAATTTAGACCATAAGAGATAGGAGCAGAATTAGGTCATTTGGTCTATCAAGTCTGCTCTACCATTTCGCCATGGCTGATCCATTTTCCTCTCAGCCCCAATCTCTTGTCTTCTCCCCATATCCCTTCATGCCTTGACTAATCAAGAATCTATTAACCTCTGCCTTAAATATACACAATGACTTGGCCTCTGGAGCTACAGTACCTGTGGCAATGAATTCCACAGATTCACACCTTCTGGCTAAAGAAATTCCTCCTTCAGCAACACTTTGAACACTTTGCACTAAAATGGATTTTCATTTCTTTGTGTTTTAATTGTGTTCTTTCTTGTAAAACATGTTTAGGTCAGATTTAATTTATGTTTTTCTTCTGAATGTCACTTAAATGATGCTACGTACCAATGATATTGGCATATGGCTTCATATAAAGATGCATCATACTATCACAGAGTACTACAGCATAGAAACAGGCCATTCAGATCATCCAGTACATGCCAACTAAATCTTCTACCTAGTTTCATCTACCAGCAACTGGACCATCTACCTCGAAATCCCTCTCATCCATGTTTGTCTATCAGGTAACAGATGGACAACACTTCATAGTCATAGCTACAGAGTCAGGGAAGCACCAAACACTACAGCACACAAACAAGCCCTTTCGCCCATCTACGTGAAACCCCTTTTTGCCAGGTGTCTCTAGAAACTGTGTACGTCTAGGGTCAGTGTGACTTGGGTCCCACCAGACCGCGAGAGCTGGGATATTCCAACCACCCGCATCCTCAGTCTGAGTGAAAACTGTGTAAATGCTGTCAACTTGCAATTACCTGTCAGCAAGAAACAACAGATCATATGCTGCCTACAATTATAAAGAAAGTATATTTACAAATTTCAGCTTTATTCATCAGTTAGTGGGAAAAAGAAAAGAAAAAATAAATAAAGTGGGTCCATTACAGTTAACTCAGTCCAAATGTGTACATAAGTTGGAGCTCATCTTGAAGATGTCTTTAGTTCATGCACTGGACCTATGGTCTGTGTGAAAGCATACGTCCATTCCCAAATGCCACTCAAAATCTATCTCAAGAATCCGGGCTCTCCAACAGAAGTATTGGTCCTTCCTCTGTGAAGCAATTCATCTGCACAAAGCACCTTATGCAATAAGGACAGCATCCTCAGCTATATTCCCTCCTGTCTTCTCCCAGCTCCCACCAAAAAGACCTCGACCCACACCAGTGTCCGACACCAAAACCTCTCCATCCAGTGTTCTCTAGAACCTTCTCCCAATTCCACCATCCTGATTGGCTGACATAACATTCCTAAGTTGATCAACATATCCCCTTATCTTTAGCTTAAACCCAAACATGCTAAAAGCAGATCAACTGTTCGTCAGGGATGCATGCTTACCCAACTGTTCTACTCTCCCTGTGTGACTAGGCATAGCTCAAATACCATCTATAAATTTGCTGTTGATGCAACCATTGTTGGTAGAATCTCAGGTGGTGATGAGAGGGCGTACAGGAGCAAGATATACCAACTAGTGGAGAGGTGTCGCAGCAACAACCTTGCACTCAACGTCAGTAAGACAAAAGAGCTGACTGTGGACTTCAGGAAGGGTAAGATGAGGGAACGCAACACCAATCCTCATAGAGGGATCAGAAGTAGAGTGAGCAGTTTCAAGTTCCTGGGAGTCAAGATCTCTGAGGACCTAACCTGGTCTCAACATATCAATGTAGTTATAAAGAAGGCAAGACAGAGGCTATACTTCATTAGGAGTTTGAAGAGATTTGGTATGACAACAAATACACTCAAAAACTTCTATAGATGTACCGTGGAGAACATACTGACAGGCTGCATCACTGTCTGGTATGGAGGGGCTACTGCACAGGACTGAAAGAAGCTGCAGAGGGTTGTAAATTTAGTCAGCTCCACCTTGGGTACTAGCCTACAAAGTACCTAGGACATCTTCAAGGAGCAGTGTCCATTATTAAGGACCTCCAGCACCTAGGGCATGCCCTTTTCTCACTGTTACTATCAGGTAGGAAGCACAGAAGCTTGAAGGCACACACTCAGCGATTCAGGAACAGCTTCTTCCCCTCTGCCATCTGATTCCTAAATGGACATTGAACCCATGAACACTACCACCTCACTTTTATAAGATATATTATTTGTGTTTTTTGCACGATTCTTAATCTATTCAATATATGTATACTGTAATTGATTTACTTATTTATTTATTATTATTATTTTCTTCTTCTTCTTCTATATTATGTATTGCGTTGAATTGCTGCTGCTGTTGATAAATTTCATGACACATGCAGTGATAATAAACCTGATTCTGATTCTTGCAGAACTGCTAAAATGAAATACCTAGCATAGTGGTACAAATTTTAACCAGGGTGTTACATGCGCTATGCCAAACTATTACTCCGCGCAGTCCCATTGATCCTCACCAGGACCACAGCCAGCCATAATCCACCCGTCCAAGTAGCTGTCCAACTTCTCTTAAATGTTGCAGTCAAACCCATATCTACCATTTCCATGGGCATCTCATTCCACACTCACACCATCCTCTGAGTCAAGAAGTTTCCTCTTCGATTTCCCTTGAATATTCCATGTTTAGTTCTAAACCTACCAGTATGACTTCTTGTTCTGGTCTCACCAAACCCCAAGGGAAACAGCCTGCATGCCTTCACCCTGTCTATCCCCCTCATAAGTATGTATACCTCTGTGAGATCTTCCCTCACCCTACAATGCTCTAGGAAAAAAAAGTTCTAACCTATTCTTTCTGCTTTTCCCTATAACTCAGGTCCTCAAGTCCCTACAACTTGCTTGTAAATTTTCTCTGCACTCATTCAAGCTTATTAATATCTTGCCTATAAGTAGGTGGCCAGAGCTGCACACAATACATTGGATTAGGCCTCAACAGCATCTTATAATTTACCATGACCAATTAACCTATTAGCCAGTGCATTTTCAGACTGTGGGAGGACACTAAAGCACCTAGTGGAAACCCATGTAGTCACAGGAAGAACATACAAACAGTGCTAGAATTGAACAAACTCCTACGCTCCAAGCTGTGATAGCATCACGATAAATACTACACCAAGTACAGGATCATAAACACAAGAGATTCTGCAGTTGCTAGAAACATTCACAGTCTGCTGGAAGAACGCAGCAGCTCAGGCAGCATCTATGGAAAGGAATTTCCTGAAATATTGACTCTTAATTCCTTTCCATAAATGCTGCCTGAGCTTTTTTGTTCCTTCAGCGTTTTCTGTGTGTTTCTAACATCTGTAGAATCTCTTGTCTGATGATACTGTACTTAGCGTACCAGTTAGCAAGACACTATTACTGCTCGAGGCATTGGAGTTTGCAGTTCAATTTTGGCTCCATCTGTCTAGAGTTTGTATGTTCCGCCCGGGAACGCATGGGTTTCCTCCAGGTGCTCCAGTACCATTCCACAGTCCATATATGTACTGGTTAGTAGATTAATTGATCATTGTAAATCGTCCTTTGATTAAGCTAGTGTTAAATTGATGGGTTGATGGGTGGCGTGTCTTGTCAAGCCAGTAGGGTCTTTTCCATGCTGTATCTCTAAATAACGATAAATAAATAAATGTCGTGATAAATAGAGGCAACGCACTAAATGTGCATTAACTTTTTCATTACACATTTAATTGTGCATATGACAATAAGCTCAACTTTTGGTTTTGACCTTGGTTAAATAAGTGCTTCAAATATGAGAAATATAGGGACCCAAGAACATCAAAAATAATTAGTCACAGCAATATCCCACATGGTGCTGTGAGCCTACTCCACCATTCCGGAGGACGTGTCAGATCCTGAGACTCACTAAAACTTTTCAAAGTTCAAAAACTTTTTTATCGAAGTACATATACTGTATGTCACCATATACAACCCTGAGATTAATTTTCTTGTGGGAATTCATAGTAAATACAAAGAAACTAAAGGCATCCGTTAGTCTTGCGAGACCATGGACCTGCGCCTGGAAAGTCTTCACTCTCCAGGGCACAGGCCTGGGCAAGGTTGCCCATGCAGTTACTTATGCTGCAAATCTCCCCTCTCCACGACACCAATGCTGTCCAAGGGAAGGGCCTTAGGACCCATACAGCTTGGCACCAGCGTTGTCGCAGAGCAATGTGTGATTAAGTGCCTTGCTCAAGGACTTGGCCGGGGCTTGAACTCACGACCTTCAGGTCGCTAGTCCAATGCCTTAACCACTTGGTCACGTGCCCACACACAAAGAAACTAAATATAACAAATACTGCAATAAATAATCATTGAAAGTGAGTTCATAAGATGTGGGAACATTTCAGTGTTGGGGTGAGTGAACTTGAGTGAAGTTATCCCCTCTTGTTCAAGAGCTTGACAGTTGAGGAGTAATAAATATTCCTCAACCTCATGGTGTGGGTCCTGAGGCTCCTATACGTCCTTCCTGATGACAGCAGCAAGAAGAAAGCATGGCCTAGATGCTAGGGTTCCTTGATGATGGATGCTGATTTCCTCCAACAGCACTCTGTACAGATTTACTCAATAGTGGAGAGGGCTTTTCCTGTGACGGACTCGGCTATATCCACTACTTTTTGTAGGCTCTTCCGTCCAAAGGAAATTCTGTATCCATGTAATTACGCCACCCCTTGTTTCACACCATGTCCAAATTCTATTCAACTCAATCTTGAAATTACTCCACTAGCTGTCAACAGCTCTCAGGGTCAAAGAATTCCGAAGTCTCACAAGCATTTGAATGAAGAACTTTCTCCTCATCTGAACTCTAAATAATTAATCACTACTCCTGAGTCTATGCCCTTGAGCTCTAGATTCCTTGGTTTGAGGAAACACTCGTTCTCCAGTCAGTCCCTGTCTCCTCAGGCACAGAATCTAGAGTTAGACTATACACACTCAGAATGATGGATTGCCATTCAGGTCTGAGAAGAAGAGAAATTTCTGCATTCAAAGTCTTGTAACTCTTCAGAACGTCTTACCTCACAGGGCTACAGAACGTCAGTATATTGAAGAATATTGAAGATTGAGATCAAACTACATTGGATATTAAATGAAACACATATATTTCAATATAATCATCAAAACTCCAGTCAACATCAGGTTATCTTACTGAGATACAGACCTTGGAAAATACCCAAATCCCAGGAATCAATTCATTGAATCTATGCTGCGCGACATTCAGGGAAACAATACCCTCCTTGCATAAGGAAACCAAAAACTGTATTTATTTATTTATTTACTTACTTACTTACTTATTTGAAAGGGGAAAAATAAAATCATTTCAGTGAAATAAAATCATTTCAGTGGAATAAAGGAAATTACAATGGCGTGAGAGGGGAACTGGCCAAAGTTGACTGGAATGGGATATTTGCAGGAAGGACAGCAGAGCAATGGCTGGAGTTTCTTCAAAAAAATGAGGGAAGTGCAGGACAGATAAATTCCAAATAAGAAGAAATTTTCAAAGGGAAGAAGGACACTACTGTGGCTGACAAGTGAAGTCAGAGCCAAAGCAAAAGCAAAAGGGAGGGCATACAAGGAAGCCAGAGCTAGTGGGAAGATAGAAGATTGGGAAACTTTTAAAAACTTTCAGAAGGAAACTAAGAAGATCATTAGGAAGGAAAAAATGAATTATGAGAGGAAGCTGGTGATTAAAATCAAAGAAGATACTAAAAGCTTCTTTAAGTATATAAAGGGTAAAAGAGAGTCGAGGGTAGATGCAGGACAATACAAAATGATGCTGGAGATATTGTAATGAGAGGTGCAGAGATGGCAGAGGAACTGAATGCGTATTTTGCATCAGTCTTCACAGTGGAAGACGTCTGCAGTATATCGGACATTCAAGAGTGTCAGGGAAGTGAAGTTTTTGCAGTGAAAATTACAACTGAGAAGGTGCTCAGGAAGCTTAATGGTCTGAGGCTGGATAAATCTTCTGGACCTGATGGAATGCACCTTCAGGTTCTGAAGGAAGTAGTTGAAGAGATTGCGGAGGCATTAATGATGATCTTTCAAGAATCGATAGATTCTAGCATTGTACTGGATGACTGGAAAATTGCAAATGTTTCTCTGCTATTTAAGAAGGATGGGAGGCAGCAGAAAGGAAAATATAGACCTGTTAGCCTGACATCAGTGGTTGGGCAGTTGTTGGAATCGATTGTTAGGGATGAGATAATGGAGCACCTGGAGGCACATGACAAGATAGGCCAAAGCCAGCATGATGTCCTGAAAGGAAAATCCTGACTGACAAACCTACTGCAATTATTTGAGGAAATTACAAGCAGTGTAGACAAAGGAGATGCAGTAGACTTGGTGTACGTGGATTTTCAGAAGGCCTTTGACAAGGTGCCACACGTGAGGCTGCTTAGCAAGATAAGAGCCCAAGGAATTACAGGAAAGTTACTGGTTTTTGGTTGGTTGGCAGAAAACAAAGATTGGGAATAAAGGGATCCTATTCTGGCTGGCTGCCGGTTACCAGTGGGGTTTCACTAGGGTCGGTATTGGGACCACTGCTTTTTAGCTGTACGCCAATGATTTGGACTACAGTATTAATGGATTTATGGCTAAATTTGCTGATGGTACAAAGATAGGTGGAGGAGCAGGTAGTTTTTAAGGAAACAGAGAGCCTGCAGAGAGACTTAGATAGTTTAGGGGAATAGGCAAAGAAGTGGTAAATGTAATACAATGTTGGAAAATGTATGGTCATGTAAACTACGGGCAAACTATTATTTAGATGGGGAGAGAATTCAAAATGCAGGGATGCAAAGAGACTTGGGAGTCCCTGTGCAAGATACCCTAAAGGTTAACCTCCAGGTTGAGTCAGTTCTGAAGAAGGCAAATGCAATGTTGGCATTCATTTCTAGAGGTATAGAATATAAGGGCAGGGATGTGATGTTGAGGCTCTATAAGGGACTCGTGAGACCACACTTAGAGTATTGTGTGTAGTTTTGGGCTCCTTATTTTAGGAAGGCTATACTGACATTGGAGAGGATTCAGAGAAGATTCACAAGAATGATCCCAGGAATGAAAGGGTTACCGTATAAGGAACGTCTGGCAACTCTTGGGCTGTATTCCCTGGAGTTCACAAGAATGAAGGGGGATCTCATGGAAACATTCCGAATGTTAAAAGGCCTGAACAGATTAGATATGGCAAAGTTATTTCCCATGGTAGGGGATTCTAGGTCAAGAGGGCACGACTTCAGGTTTGAAGGATGTCCTTTTAGAACTGAGATGCGGAGAAATTACTTTATCAGAGGGTGGTCAATCTGTGGAATATGTTGCCACAAGTGGCTGTGGAGGCCAAGTCATTAAGGCAGAGATAGATAGGTTCTTGATTAGCCAGGGCATTAAAGGGTATGGGGAAAAGGCAGGGGAGTGGGGATGACTGGAAGGACTGGATCAGCCCATGACTGAATGGCGGAGTAGACTCGATGGGCAGAATGGCCTGCTTCTGCTCCTATACCTTATGGTCTTATGGTCTTATTTATTTGCTTGTATGTTTATTTTTTTTTATTTAGGGATGCAACACACCCATAAGATCAATTAACCTGTTAACTTGTATGTCTTTGGAATCTGGGAGGAAACCAGTGCACCCAAAGGAAACCCATACAGTCATGGGGACAACATACCAACTCCAGCAGAGGGCATTGAAAAGAAAACACTGCAGCACCTCTACTTCCTCTGGAGTTTGCGAAGTTTCAGCGTAACATATAAAACCCTGTCAGACTTCTGTAGATGTGTGGTGGAGCCTAGTATGGAAAGACTAATGTCCATGAATGAAAAAAAAAGTCTACAAAAAGTGGTGAATATGGCCCTGTCCATCATGGGTAAAGCCCTCCCCACGACTGAATGTATCTACAGGGAGCAATATCGCAGGATTGCTGGTTCATTATGGACCTCCACCACTCAGGCCATGTACCCTTCCCGCTGCTGCCATCAGGATGAAGGTACAGGAGCCTCAGGATCCACACTACCAGGCTCAGGAACAATTATTACCCCTCAACCATTTGGCTCTTGAACCGAAGGGATAATGTCTCTCAACTTCACTTGCCCCATCATTGTAATGTTTCTACAACCTATGGACTCACTTTCAAGGACTTATCATCTCACGTTCTCCATATTTATTGTTTATTTATTTATTATTATTAATTATTTGTTTGTATTTGTACTGTTTGTTGTCTTTTGCACAGTAGTTGAACACCCAAGTTGGTGTGATCTTTCATTGATTCTGTTATGGTTGTTATTCTATAGATTTATTGAGTATGCCCATAAGAAAATAAATCTCAGGGTTGTATATTGTGACATACAGTATATGTACTTTGATAATAAATTTACTTTGACTTTTGAACATGGGTCTCTAGCACTGAAATACTGTTACACTAACCACTACACTACCATGCCATTCTTTGATGTTTTTTCCAAATGTAATCTTAGTAAATCTATATTATACATGTGAAAATGAAATCATAATTATTTAGGTCAATCACATGTAATTATATACCAGATATTCCTAAACGCAGAGTCGAGGCAGCAGGGCACAGGCCTGAGAGTAAGGAACAAGTGGAAGTTTGACCGATTTAAGCACTGGGCCAAATTGGAAAAGTCAGGTATGGGACGAATAGAGGTGCGGGTCCTGGGTCCCACAAGTGTATCGAAGCAGCAATGCCCAGGTCCAAGAGCAAGGATCGAACCGTTATTTGGCCGATTTAATGTCCAGGCCTGGTTGAAACCGTCAGGGTGTTCAGCTCACTGCTCTGCTTGGTTTACTCATCTCTGCGTTGAACTAAGGCTGTGGGCGGCCTGCAACTAACAGGCTCCTGGATCAGCTGCAGTGATGAATAGCTTCATAACTGCCGACTTACTTTTGTGAATTTCAGTTCTGAATATTATTTGCATGATTTGTTTTTTTTTCTGCATGTTGGGTGCCTTTTTTTATTGGGTACAATTGGGTTCCTTTGTTTTGTGGTTAACTGTAAGGAGATGAATCAAAAGCTGTATACCTACTTCGTTAATAAATTAATTTTGAACTTTGAACTTTGCATGACCTTAATATATGCTTATGTTTTTCTTATAAATGTTGCATAGATCATGTTCTGTGTCTGTGAAGCTGCTGCAAGTTAGATTTTCATTGCACCACACCTGTGCATACATACACTTGTGTGAATGTCAATAAACTAATCGGTGACTTTGATCTTTCAATCTTGCTCAGTCTTTATTGAGCTTATATTGCAAGTAAGTCCTTAATTAGAGCAATCAGACACCATGATCTAGTTGTGGTCTCACAACACTCCTGTGTAATTTTAGTAGTAAAGACCATAAGACCATAAGATACACTATAGGAGCAGAATTATTTGGCCCATCAAGTCTGCTCCACCATTTCATCATGGCTAATCCAATTTTCCTCTCAGCCCCAATTCCTGCTTCCTCCCAGTATCCCTTCATGCCCTGATCAATCAAGAATCTATTCTCAGCTTCATGAAGTCTCTGTATACTAAGCTAATTCTCTTACACACCTAACTGCATTATGCTCTATGAATTTTTCATAAAAGGAAAGATTCTTTTAAACCTTTATTAGATACACCTGCTTGTTAATGCAAACGTGGTCAAGAGGTTCAGTTGTTGTTCAGACCAAACATCAGAATGGGGAAGAAACGGGATCCAAGTGACTGACTGTGGAAGGATTGTTTGGGTATCTCAGAAACTGCAGACCTCCTGGGGTTTTCATGCACAACCAGCTCCACGGTTTATAGAGGATGGTGCGAAAAAGAAAAATCATCCAGTGAATGGCAGTTCTATAGGCAAAAATGCCTTGTTAGTGAGAGAGGTCAGAGGATAATGGCCAGACTGGTTCAAGCTGACAGGCGGGTGATGATAACTCAGGTATCCGTGCATTACAACAGTGGTGTTCAGAAGAGCATCTCTGAACACACGATACATCAAACCTCAAAGTTGATGGACTGCAGCAGCAGAAAACCGTGAACATATACTCAGGGGCCACTTTATTACGTACAGGATTGTACCTAATTTGATAATTCATTTACTTTGAAATCTGAATTTGATTGGTGCCCATGCAACCACCCTGTTATCAGGTTTAACCCTCACTTTCACTTTGTGTTCATATCGAGTGAAGGAGGTTACTTGGCTATAAGGTCAATAAAAATACAACCTTTTCAGGGTTTTGCTTTAATCATAATTATTACCACTGCCCTTCCTCTGGACCTCAAGGCATATTGAATAGCGGTGATTGAATCCCTAATGGATTTGTGAAACACTTCGCACAAATCCTTACTTCTAATTAATGGCAGAAATAAAAATTGGCCTTTGGTGCTCAGACAGATTCTTCACTTCAGGGAAAATTAAAACCTTGAAAAATAAAAATGATCACAGTGTCAAAAATCTCATCAAAGCAGTGGTATTCCTTGCACGATAATTGTTTCTATGCAGTATTTTCCATTTTCATATTCCTGAGGATTTGGTTCCAACCTGAATTTAGAATAATTGAGACAGAGAACTCCAAATCTCATTTCTATTCTGCAGAAAATTGATGAAATGACGTTCACCAGTCAATCTTTATAACGCAGGCACAGGGAAGGATTTGAAGCAGCCAGAGATTAAAGCAGGAACTGTTGTAGAAATCCAAAATCTAAACATTACAGGGACTGGAAATCTGAAGTAAAAATATGGAAAATGCTAGAAACACACAGAAGGTCAGTGAGCATCTGTAGTGGACGAGAAAGAGTAAAGATTTCCAGTTAACAAACTTCTGTTAGAACTCTGGGTGATAAGAGGATAGAAAGTGAAGTACAATTCTCACATCTCCTATGGATAAACAAGAAGGTGCCATAAAATAGGGGGCAGTTGTATGGATGACAATGGAAGAGCAAACCCAAATCTATGGAGTCAAATATTTCTTTATGAACAGCAAAGGTTAACGGGAGGCCAAAATACCATACTGGCAAAAGTTTTAGGCACAGTTCTATAGCGACCTTTGCACAGGACTGCAGTAATTTTATGTATTGCAGTGTACTGCTTCCGTAAAGAAAGACACATTTCATGACATAGGTGAAGTGATAATAAACCTGATTCTGATATGGGTCTCTGTTGTGGACTGAGAGTGGGAAAGGGGCAGGGAGAGGGGAATCATGGTTGGGAAAACAGGAGGGGAGAGGGAAGCACCAGAAAGACATTCTGACATGATAAATAAATCAATTGTTTGGAATCAAATGACTTTGCCAGGTGTCTTAGGACTGGGTGTATTTGCATTATTATTAGCTATTTCCCCCAGGAACTCATTTGGAATATTATGTTCAATTCTGATCACCTCACTATAGGAAGGTTGTAGAAGTCTTAGAGAGGGTGCAGAGGAGATTTACCAGGATGCTGCCTGGATTAGAGAGTATGGCTTATGCAGATAGTTTGATAAACTGAGGCTTTTCTCTTTACAGAGAAGAAAGATGAAAGGTGACTTGACAGAGATGTACAAGATAATAAGAGGCATAGATTGAGTGGACATCTGGGTGGAATGGCTAATATCGGGGGGCATAATTTTAAGGTGATTGGAAGAAACTATAGAGGCAATGCAAATAAGTTTTTAAACAGAGAGCAGTGGGTGCATGGAACACACTGTCAGTGGTGGTGGTAGAATGATATATATTAGGGGCATTTAAGAAACTCTTAGATAGGCACATGAACGATAGAAAAATGAAGGGGCTATGTCAGAGGGAAGGGTTAGATAGATCTTAGAGTAGGTTAAAAGGTCAACACAACATTATGGACTGAAGGGCCTGTACTGTGCTGTAGTTCTCAATGCGCTATCATCTATTCAGTGTGAATGCTGGTAGGAGAGAAAGGGGAGGATAAAGTGAAATGTTATCAGTTTGTGTTGGGGTGTATGGGGTGTCAGGGAGGGGTAGCACCTCTGGTGGGGGACCATGTCGTGTACTTTTCAAGGCGGTTAGTCCACCTTTGGTCCCCACCTGGCACTCAGCTCTCACCTGTGGCTCCCTGTAGCTGTTTGCATGCAACAGCAGCCACACCCCGGGCAATGGCTTCGACAAGCTGGCTAAACCAGGTGAGGGTAGCCGATGGGTCTCAAACCCTCGGTGAGATAGGGAGTTGTCTATCCCAGCATGTGAAGACAGACTCCGGCGGACTGAGCGGACGAGTCCAAGGGAAGGTCCAATGGTCAAGAAGGCGGTCTCTGCAAGCGTTGTGGAACGTGTAGAGCTGGACAAGACACAGAAGACGTCTTGATCATCCACTGCGCCTAGTCCCATCTCCAGTCGTCTCGACTCTTGTCTTGCCACTGGATTCAGATGGGAATTGGGAAGAGAGAGTGAGGCTGACGCTGCGCAACTCTCCTTCACTTAAATCCAAGTCATGCGCTAGTCTCGACACCATCATCATCATAATGGTGTCGAGGTCTTCATCGACGACAACGATGGACGAACAACAACAACCTCTCACACCACCAACCAGTACATCCAATGGGGAATTTTCTACAATTTACAATATCTCCAATAGAGTATCACAAACAGACATCTCCTCATGACTTCTTTTAGGATTTCAAGGAGAGATTTCCATACTCGAACATCTTGATTACTCTTTTGGAGTCAACCTAATTCCCATTTGGTGGCACCTTCCTACAAACACAGGAGGTAGAACACCCTTCTTGTTACCTCCCCCCATTCTCATCATCTCAGCCCCCATGCATCTTCAGCATGGTCCGCTTTTTATTCCAAATGCCAAAAAGGACATGGCTGTAGTTAATTGAATTCCACAATCTCAGCTTCAGCCAACCAATAGGAAGTCTTTAAGGCAACATCCCACACTCTGGGTGACAGGGGTTCTCAATGACAGCTGCTGTCTTTTTGAAGCATCACATTTTGAAGATGTCCAGGATACTAAGGAGTCTAATGTTATGATGGAGCTGGTTGAGTTTGCAACCCTCTGCAGCTCTTTTCTGATCCAGTGCATCGGTACCTCAAACCAGACAGCGATACATCCACTTAGAACGCTCTCGATAGCATACCTGTGGAAATTTGCAAGAGTTTTTGGTAACACTTACAAAACCTCCTCCAACTCCTGATGTAATGTAGCCTCTGGGGCGTCTTCAGCGTAATTCAATCAATATGTTAGGACCAGGAAAGACCTTCAGAGATGTTGACACCCAGGTACTTGAAGCAACTCACACTTTCCATTTCTGACCCCTCAATGAAGACTCCCTCAACTTCCCTTTCCTGAAGTCCACAATCAATTGCCATCAAGCCATACAATAGCTCAAGTGAACTGTTTAAAAGAATTTCCTAAAGGCACATATCATACCATATAGAAAGGTATTCTTCATTTATTTCTAACTGCACTTCACTAATTCTGTTTTATATCCTGGAGATTCTGACAAAAATAGAGGAGATGTGCAGAATAACAAGGATATGGGTCACAAGATCTTCCATGAGCATTTCGAGATGTCTGCTTCCCAGAGAACAATACAGAAATGCACTTCCTCTTCAAGTATGAAAATCTCATTTATAAACATTATAAATCCAGGTCTTGAGAAAGGTTCTGTAGCTGTACTATGGAGAGCAAGCTAACTCATTGTATCTCCATCTGGTATGGAGGGGCCACTGCACAGAATCAGTAAAAGCTGCAGAAAGTCACAAATTCAGTCAGCTCCATCATGGGTATTGCCTCCCCAGCATCAAGGACATCTTCAAAAGGCAATGCATCAAAAAGGCAGCATCCACCATTCACGACCCCCATCACACAGGACGTGTCCTTTGTCATTACTATAATCCAGGAGGAGTTGCAGGAGCCCGAAGACAAAGACTCAAACTTTAAGGAACAACTTCTTCCCCTCCACCATCAGATTTCTGAATGCACATTGAGCCCATGAACACTCCCTCACCAGCCCTTTTTTTGCGCTACACATTTAATTTTTTTATATATAATTAATATACTCTATGGTGCAAAAAGCCTTAGGCACATACACTGTCTATAAAAATTATTCATGCCCCTTGGAAGTTTTCATGTTTTATTGTTCTACAACACTGAATCACAGTCGATCTAATTTGGCTTTTTTTGAAAATTATCAACAGCAAAAGACACTTTAATCAAAGTGAAAACAGATCTAAAGCAACCTAAAGTTAGTTACAAATATAAAACAAAATAATTGATTGCGTTAAGTATTCATCCTTTTCCAAGTCACTACTTAGTAGATGCACCTTTAGCAGCAATTACAGCCTTGAGTCTGTGTGGATAGGTCTCTATGAGCTTTGCACATCTGGACACTGTGATATTTCCCCATTCTTCTTGACAAAACTGCTCAAGCTCTGGCAGATTGCATGGGATCATGAGCGAATAGTCCTTTTCAAGCCAAATTCTCAATTGGATTGAGGTCTGGACTCTGACTTGGCCACTCCAGTACATTAACTTTGTTGTTTTCAGCCATTCTTGTATATCTTTGGCTTTATGCTTGGGGTCATTGTCTTGCTGGAAAACAAATCTTCTCCCAAGTCGCATCTCTTGCAGACTGCATCCAGTTTTCCTCCAGGGTTTCCCTGTATTTTGCTGCATTAATTTCACCCTCTACCTTCACAAGCGTTCCAGGGCCTGCTGCAGTGAATGATGCAGCCACCATGCTCACTGTAGGGATGGTGTGTTCTTGATGGTGTGCACGTTTGGCTTATGTCAAACATAGTGTTTAGTCTGATGGCCAAAAAGCTTAATTTTGGTTTCATCAGACCATAGAGCCTTCTTCCAGCTGACTTCAGGATCTTCCACATGCCATCTGGCAAACTCTAGCCAAGATTTCATGTGAATTTTTTTCAACAGTGGCTTTCTTTTTGCCACTCTTCCATTAAGCTGCGACTGGTGAAGCACCCAGGCAACAATTGTTGTATCACAGTCTCTCCTTTTCAGCCACTGAAGCCTGTAACTCCTCCAGAGTTGTCATAGGTCTCTTGGTGGCCTCCCTCACTAGTCCCCTTCTTGCACAGTCACTCAGTTTTTGAGGACGGCCTGCTTTGGGCAGATTTACAGCTGTACCATATTCTTTCCATTTCTTGATGATTGACTTAACTGTACTCCAAGAGGTATTCAATGACTTGGAAATTTTCTTGTATCCATCTCCTGACTTGTGATTTTCAATAACCTTTGCACAGAGTTACTTGGAGTGTTCTTTTGTCTTTGGAGTGCTCATGGCGTAGTTCTGCCAGAATACTGACTCACCAGCAGTTGAACCTTCTGGATAAAGGTGCATTTTTACTACAAAAATTGAAACACCTTGACTGAACACGGTGATCTCCATTTAACTAATTATGTGATTTCTAAAACCAATTGGCTGAACCAGTGATGATTTGTTGTGTCATATTAAATAATTGCAATCAATTATTTTGTGTTTTATATTTGTAACTAATTTAGATTAGTTTGTAGAGATCTGTTTTCACTTTGACACAAGGAGTCTTTTTCTGTTGATTAGTGTCAAAAAAAAACAAACTAAATCCACTGTGGTTCAGTGCTGTAAGATAATAAAACATGAAAACTTCCAAGCAGGGTGAATACATTTTATAGACACTATATACATAGCCAGGTTGCCTAAGACTTTTGCACTGAGCTGTATTTGTCAACGTGGACTGGAGAACGTGTTTGTAAATCCGGCGGGAGCAAACAATGTTGGGAATGGCGAGAGTGGGGCACCGCGGGAGGGGTGTGGGACAGGCGGAGAAGGAATGCCAGGGGTGGGAGGGATGCGGTAGCGTGGGTTCAGACACTTCCAGCCCTGAGACACCTAGCTAGTTCATTTGATTCCAAACAGTTGGTTTATTGATCATTACAGAATGTGTTTCTGATACTTCCTGCTCCCTTCTCTCTCCATTCCCCTTTTCCCAACTATGATTCCCCTCTCCATAACCCCTCTCCACTCTCAGTCCACAACAGAGACCCATATCAGAATCAGGTTTATCATAACTCACATATGTCATGAAATTTGTTTTTCTTTCTGACAACAGCACAGTGCAATACATAAAATTACTACAGTACCGTGCAAAAGTCTTAGGCACCCTAGCTATATATTTATACTTTTGCACAATACTGTATACTATATATTATAGTTTTCTAGGTATGTGCAGACTTCAGTGTGGATTTAACTGGGTAATCAGGAGAAGGTCATTAATAGTAAACTTTGAATTAACAATGGGGTTGGACTGAAACATTGCTACCATCAGGGAGAACATACAGGAAGCTAAAGACACACCCGCAACAATTTCCGGAAGCTTCTTCCTCTCTGCCATCAGATTTCTGAATGCACAAAAAACTATCCCATTTTTTGCATGACTTATTTATTTACTTATTTTTCTTATTGGAACTTATAGTCATCTTTTGTGCGTGGCAATGTATTGTGGCTGCAAAACAAATTTTATGACATACAATATGTCAATTATATTAAACCGGATTCTGATACTGATTCTCAGGTTCTTAACTAAACATGAACTGAGATAAACATGTTTTGTGTGGGTCTGAATAACAATTTCCCTATTCATCTGCTTTAGTGGAAGATCAGACCATACTGTTGGCAAACTGGAAGAAGAATAGAATTTAAACCACAGGCAATTACTTTATCAAGGACACTTTTTTTTAATGTCTTCAATATTCTTCGAAGAGAGTGAAATCTCTCGATGAGTCAGGGCACTAATAAACCATAGTGAAGAGTTGCATTGCAAGGACTGTATAATCGTCCAACCTCTTCCTGTTTGAAAGATTTGTGTGTGGCAGTAACTGCAGAGGATATTATTTTGACTTAATTAAATAAGTCAAAAGCTTTCAAGGATCGTACACCTGCACAAATGGTGAGAAATATTGAATGTGTGCCTCTGAAAGTTAAGACATAAAATCAAAGGGCTAGTTTATCCTTACTTTTAGCTGGTGGTTCTGTTGTCACTAGTTAACTGGACCTGAAAGCTCACACTCCTCCTCAGTCAGTCGGCACTCTATCCTTCAATGGAAATCATTTTAACTCTTTGACTTGACACAACTTCCACAGTCCCAGTGAGCTATTGGCCAGTCAAAAATGAACTCAAGGATCAGGAAGCAATTTAATTCACCAGATACACTTACATATCTTAGGAATTTGCTGTGGTGTGTAAGACTGGGCATAGCATGCAACAAAAACAACATTCAACAACTCTAAAGAACAAAGAATAATATTTAAAAAATAGACTTGGATGTTAAAAGATGGATATGGAATAAAATATGCATAATCATAAATACCAACATGTATTTACAGTGTTCGTTAGTTAGGTGCCGTGTCGTATGACGTGGGAGATCATGGTTTTCCCATGACCTTGATTGTTCTTGGCAAACTTTTCTGCAGAAGTGGTTTTCCACTGCCTTCTTCTGGGCAGTGTCTTTACAAGACGGGTGACCCCAGCCATTATCAATACTCTTCAGAGATTGTCTGCCTGGTGTCAGTGGTCACATAACCAGGACTTGTGATCTGCACCAGCTGCTCATACGACCATCCACCACCTGCTCCCATGGCTTCACGTGACCCTGATCAGAAAGATAAGCAGGTGCTACACCTCGCCCAAGGGTGACCTGTAAGCAAGCAAAGGGAAGGAGTGCCTTACACCTCCTTTGGTAAAGACATATCTCTATCCCACCACCTAATTTACAACGTAAACAGTATTACTAAAGTGGTTTAAAGTGTTTAAAATGCAGTGCAGTGACAGGCTATTAGAATGGTTGATCAGATTAACTACCAGGGGAAAAAACTGAAGTTTTTGTCTTAACAGCCTTAAAGCGCTCTCCAGAAGGGAATTTCAAGAAGGGAGAAGGAAAGGGTGCTGTACAGCTCATCTCAGCCTTCTGCCTCTGCTTTGATAATTACAATAATAATAACTTTATTCATAGAATACTTTAAGTGAAGAAAGTGATTTACAATAGGATAAGAGTACAAACATAAAAATAAAATTAAAAATTAAACATAAAAATAAAAGACAAAAAGACGGTAGTTAAAAACAAGACTAAATAAATAAGTTTTGAGCTGGTGTTTGAAGGGTCAACTGAGTCTGCATCCCTTATAGTTTCCGATATTAAATTCCAGAGTTTAGGAGCGTAGGTCAAAAAAGCTGACCTGCTAATATCTTTTGAGGGAGATTGTTTAAATTTAAGAGACTGGTGGTAGAAGACCTGAGAGTTCGAGCAGGATTATAAAACAAAAGTGAGTCTGTGTTGTACTCCAGTCCCAGAACATTGAGAGCATTCAAAACAAGTAAAAGAATCTTAAACCAATTCTAAAAGATTGCAGAAGCTAACGAAGTGTGGCTAGGATGGAAGTGATATGTTCCCACATCCCTGTTATTCTAGCAGCGGTGTTCTGAATGAGCTGGTTTGTTAATAGATTGTTTTAAAAGGCCAGTAAAAAGTGCCTTACAGTAATTTAGTCTATTCAATGCAAAGGTGTGAATTAGCCTTTCAGCATCATCACATGATAGAATTTTTTCAATATCTTTACAGTATTTCTTAAGTGTAGAAATGCTTTGCATGTGATCTCCCGTTCTGCTGACATGGTCAGTTCTGAGTCAGCAGTGGAGCACAGAGAAGGGAAGGGTGTTGGTAAATGCACTTCAGATACAGCCTCTCTGAGGCCAGCTGACATAGAAGAGCAATCACACTCATTTGAAAATAGATGCCAATCCAAAATAAAATTGCAGTCACGTGAGAAGTGCCTGAGCTCTCGTTTCTCTCAACCAATGTAAAATGGATTTTCAATTATTTGCAATCTTTTTTAAAATGCTTAAAAATAATTATTTGTATGTACGTGCTGTGCAAAAGTCTTGGGCACATATAAATAGCTAGGGTGACTAAGACTTATACTCTGTATTGTATTTGTCAACGTCGAGCAGAGAGCGAGTTTGTAAATCTGGTAGGAGCAAAACGACGTTGGGAATGGCAAGAATAGAGTGCCATGGGATAGCTGTGGGACAGGTAGCAGAGAAACAGTGCCAAGCATGAGGGTGTGGTGTGGGTGCAGACACACCCAGCCCTAAGACAGCAGGCAAGATCATTTGATTATAAACAATTGGCCTATTGATCATTACAGAATGTCTCTCTGGTGCTTCCTGTTCCCTCCCCTCTCCCTTCCCCTTTTCCCAACCATGATTCCCTTCTCCCTTCCCCCTCCCCACTTCCCACTTTCAGTCCACAATAGAAACCCATATCAGAATCAGGTTTATCATCACTCATACGTCAGGAATTTTTTTTTGCGACAGCAGTACAGTGTGATACATAAAATTACTACAGTACTGTGCAAAAGTCTTGGGCACCCTAGCTATATATGTATACTTTTGCACAATACCTAACTAGGATGCCTAAGTATAATGTGTGTGTATATATATATATATATAGATAGATATACACACCAAAGTCTTTTGCACAGTACTGTATGAAGCAACACACACAAATGCTGCAAATCACAGCAGGCCAGGTAGTACCAATGGAGAGGAATAAACAGTCAACATTTTGGGCCAAGATATTTCATCAGTAGATATGAATACTCCTTAAATGAGAGCCATCTTGTGCTGACTTAGGTCAGAGTCGTTTAGCATTTGCAGTTCTGGGTTGGAAAATGTGCCCATGGTGTTGCAGGCACAGGGCCTCAATACCTAACTCCTGAGGCCTAATGTCATCTAAGGCTTGCTAAACTTCTCAGGATGAAACTTGGTTGTTTCAGGTCTACTTAGCTAAGCCTCTGTATCCAGAGCAACATGCTGGAGGCGGGCACAAAGCTGGTGAGATTGGTCAGCAAACTTGATCTCATAGACTCCAACCCAATGTGTTAAGGAGAATTAATTTTACACCAAATAATTTGTCACTCATGTTGGACGTGTGATTAGTTACACAATCCTTCTGTTTTATTTCATGGGATGAAAATACTTCTCAGGTTTTGTGGACCATGACCAGAGTCAGCTGATTTTAAAATTCTTAGCTTTGATGCAAAATATCACAGTCAGCATAAGATAACTTCCTCACTACAGTTGTCTTGTAAATTTATCCACTATCAGGTAAATATTTGTTGCATACATTAAAAAAAACACTGGTTTATGTTGGAAGCAGCTCTCATATCTGAGTGAGGATTTTAGAAGTGCAATATGACATCTAAAGGAATTGCATAAACCTGGAGACAGGGCTGTCCATATTTACCTTTTGAGCTGTGCCACTGAGTCATAGAGTACTACCACACAGAAACAGGCCCTTTGGCCCATCTAGTACCTGATGAACTGTTACTCTGCCTAGTCCTATCAACCCACACCTGGACCATAGCCCTCCAAATCCCTCACATTCATGTGCTTATCCAAACTCCTCTTAAATGCTGCAAACAAACCAGATCCTCACTTGCACTGGCAGCTCATTCCACGCTCGCGACACCCTCTGAGAGAAGAAGTTCCCCCTCAGGTTCTCCCTAAGTATCTCACCTTTCCGTCTTAACCTATGACCTCTAGTTCTAGCCTCACCCAGCCTCAGTGGAAAAAAGTCTGCATTCAACCTATCTGTAGCCCTCAGAAACATCGGAAGAATCAACCCTGTGTCTACACCTCCATGAACTTTATTGATATTCCAGAGTCAGCTATGCACATCTAGGTATCTGTTGCAATTTACTTCATTTGGATATGCCTATTTATTTTGTATTCCAATGATATGATAAGCCAGTTATGCACAATTACATGCAGGCCCAGGTGCAATGAGAATCTTCCTTGCAGCAGCACCACAGAGCATTATTTATTTATTTGTTTGTTTATTTATTTATTGTTATTAGCATCTATTTAGGGATACAGTGCAGAACAGGCCCTTCCAACCCAACAAGCTGCACCATTCAGCAACCCACTGATTTAACTTTAGCCTAATCACAGGACAATTTACAATGACCAATTCACTTACTAAGTGGTACATCTTTGGAACGTGGGAAGAAACTAGAGCGCCCAGAGGAAACTCACGCATTCATGGGAACAACATACAAATTCCATAAGATTACAACCATAAGACATAGAAGCCGAATTAGGCCATTTGGCCCATCAAGTCTGCTCTGACATTCAATCATGGCTGATCCTTTTCTCCCCCTCCTCAGCACCACTCCCCAGTGTTCCCCCCATAACCTTTGATGCCATCTCTAATCCAAAACCTATAAATCTCTGCCTTAAATACACCCAGTGACCTGGCCTCCACGGCTGCCTGTGGTAATAATTTCCACAAATTCACCACTTCCTGGCTAGTGAAATTTCTCAGCACCTTTGTTTTAAATGGACACCCCTCTATCCCGATGCTGTGCCCTTCAGTCCTAGACTACCCCATCATGGGAAACATCAAAATTGTTCACAATACTCAAGGTGAGGCTTCCCCGGTGCCTTATACAGCCGCAGCATCACATCCCTGGTCTTGTATTCTGGACCTCATGAAATGAATGCGAACATTGCATTTTCCACTTTCACCACAGACTCAGCCAAAAAGTTAACCTTTAGGGTGTTCTGCACAAGGACTCCCAAGTCCTGTTACTCTCAGATTTTTGGATTTTCTCCCCGTTTAGAAAATAGTTGGCGCATTTATTTCTACTACCAAAGTGCATGACCATGCATTTTCCAACATTGTATTTCATTTGCCACTTTCTTGCCCATTCTCCTAATCTGTCTAATTCCTTCTGCATCCTACCTCTTTCCTCAACACTACCTACTCCTCCACCAATCTTCATATCATCTGTAATCTTGGCAGAAAAGCCATCTATTCCATCATCTGAATCCTTGATGTACAGCATAAAAAGAAGTGATCCCAACAGCAGCCCCTGCGCAACTCCACTTGTCACAGGCAGCCAACCAGAAAGGAATTCTCTTATTCTCACTCACTGCCTCCTACCAGTCAGCCAATGCTCTAGCCATGCCAGTAACTTTCCTGTAATACAATGGGCTCTTAACTTGGTAAGCAGCCTCATGTGTGACACCTTATCAGAGACCCTCTGAAAGTCCAAATATACAACATCCACTGCATCCACTTTATCTAACCTACTTGTAATCTCCTCAAAGAACTCCAACAGATTTGTAGGCAAAATTTTCCCACCGGAAACCATGCTGACTTTGTCCTATCTGTCCTGTGTCACCAAGTACTCCATAAACTTATCTTTAACAATTGACTCCAACATATTCCCAACCACTGAGTTCAGGCTAACTGGTCTACAATTGCCTTTCTGCTGCCTTCCTCCTTCCTAAACTAGTGAATTTACAATTTCTATCCTCTGGCACTATGCCAGTGTCCAATGATTTTTGAAAGATCACTTCTAATGCTTCCAGATCTCTACCACTACCATTTTCAGAACCCTAGGGTGCAGTTCATCTGGTCCGGGTCACTACCACTTCTCTTGCCTCACACCCTTCAACACCTGGCACACTGCAAGTGTCTTCCACAGTGAAGACTAATGCAAAATAGTTAATTAGTTCATCTGCTGTCTCCCTAGCCCCCACTATTATTTCTTCATCCTCATTTTCTAGCAGTCTTATATACACTCTCATTTCTCTATTATTTTTTAAGTACTTGAAAAAGCCTTTACTATCCACTTTGATTTTGTTTGCTAGCTTGCTTTCATATTTCATCATTTCCCTCCTATTGATTCTTCTAGTTGCTGTCTGTAGGTGTTTGAAAGCTTCCCAATCCTCTGACTTCCTATTAATTTTCACTTTGTTGTGTGCCCTCTCTTTTGCTTTTACATTAGCTTTGACTTCCCTTGTACTATTTCGCTATTTGAATATTTCTTATTTTTTGAAATATATTTATCCTGCACCTTCCTCATTGTTTCCAAAAACCCACACCATTGCTGATCTGCTGTCATCCCTTCCAGCATCTCCTTCCAATTTACTTTGGCCAACTCCTCTCTCATACCAATGTAATTTCCTTTACTCCACTGAAATACTGCCATATCAGACTTAACTTTCTTCCCATCAGATTTCAAGTTGAACTCAATCATATTGTGCTCACTGCCTCCTGAGGGTTCTTACATACGACATTGGAACTGAACTGCAAAATCCAACAGCCAGAACTGTAATAGCATCGTGCTGACTGCTACGTCACCATAGCCCCCCAAAGATTAGAGACACAACATTCACAGGAAAATATAAATATATATAAATATATAAATATAAATATAAATAAAACACAAAACTATAAAAGAAAAAATGCAATGAAAATAAAGAAAAAAATTAAATCTCTTGTTTTGTAAAGTAGTCAAGTAACCACTGTAGTGAGGTAGTAATAGGCTTATGCAGGTTGGTTCAAGAATGAAATGGTTTATGGAAAGTAATTGTTTTGAACCTGGTCACATGGGGTTTCAAACTGCTGACCAGAAACAATTTTAATGTAATTAAAACTGAACTCAAGGAAAGTCTGACCTAAACTATCCAGCAGTTAAATGCCGTCATTTTCACTTACCATAGGAATTCTCCAGGGTCATTTTGGGAGCAGTATACATTCCACCTCAGGCCGATGTCAATCAGACATCAGATCTGAGCAATATAATCAACAAGCACGAAACAGTGCATCCTAACACCTTCACTATCGTTTTGGGAGATTTTAACCAGGCCAGTCTGAAAAAAATCACTAAGCAATTACCATCAACAGATCACTTGCAATGCCAGAGGAAACAACACACTGGACAATTGTTACACCACCATCAAGAATGCCTACCGTGCTATTCCACGCCCTCACTTTGGGAAGTGTGAACTGGCTGTACTTCTATCCCTGAGTATAGGCAGAGCCTGAAGTCTGCAGCACCAGTAGTGAGGACCAAGAAGGTATGGACAAGGGAAGCACAGAACCGTCTACGGGACTGCTTTGAATTGGTGGACTGGACTGTATTCAGGGATTCATCTTCAAACCTGGATGAGTATGCTGCAGTTGTTACCGACTTCATTAAAACCCGTGTGGATGAGTTTGTGCCCACAGAGACTTACTCTACATTCCCAAACCAAAAGCCATGGATAAACCAGGAGGTACGTCGTCTGCTGAAGGCAAGATCTGTGGCACTCATGTCTGATGACTCAGGCCTGTACCAGAAAACCAGGTATGATTTGCGAAGGGCTATTTCAAAGGCGAAGAGATAATTTCGAATGAGGTTGGAGGCAACATCAGATGCACGGCAACTCTGGCAGGGTTTGCAGGACATTACTTCCTACAAAGTGAAACTCAATGGCATGAATGGCAGCGATGAACTCAGATGAACACAACACCTTCTATGCACGCTTTGAAAGGGAGAACACGACTAGAGGTGTGAAGATCCCTGCTGAACCTGATGACCCTGTGATCTCTGTCTCAGAGGCCAATATTAGGCTGTCTTTAAAGAGAGTGAACCCCTGCAAGATGGAAGGTCCTGATGGAGTACCTGGTAAGACTCTGGAAACCTGTGCCAACCAACTAACAGGAGTATACAGGGACATTTTCAACTTCTCACTGCTATGGGTGAAAGTTCCCACTTGTTTCAAAAAAGCAACAATTATACCAGTGCCTAAGAAGAATAATGTGAGCTACCTTAATGTCTATCGCCCAGTAGCACTCACATCTACAGTGATGAAATGCTTTGAGAGGTTGGTCATGACCAGACTGAACTCCTGCCTCAGCGAGGACCTGGACCCATTGCAATTTGCCTATCGCCACAATAGGTCAACAGCAGACACAATCTCAATGGCTCTCTGCACGGCTTTAGACCACCTGGACAACCCCTATGTCAGGATGCTGTTCATAGACTATAGCTCAGCATTTAATACCATCATTCCCATAATCCTGATTGAGAAGTTGCAGAACCTGGGCCTTTGTGCCTCCCTCTGCAATTGGATCTCGACTTCCTAACCAGAAGACCACAGTCTGTGCGGATTGGTGATAAGATATCCTCCTTGCTGACGATCAACACTGGCGCACCTCAGGGGTGTGTGCTTAGCCCACTGCTCTACTCTCTATATACACATGCCTGTGTGGCTAGGCACAGCTCAGATACCATCTTTAAATACAACCACTTTTGGCGAATCTCAGGTGGTGATGAGAGGGCATACAGGAGTGAGATATGCCAACCTGTGGAGTGGTTCAGCAGCAACCACCTGGCACTCAACGTCAGTAAGACGAAAGAGCTGATTGTGGACTTCAGGAAGGGTAAGAAGAAGGAACACATACCAATCCTCATAGAGGGATCAGAAGTGGACAAAGTGAGCAGTTTCAAGTTCCAGGGTGTCAAGATCTCTGAGGATCTAACCTGGTCCCAACATATCAATGTAGTTATAAAGAAAGCAAGACAGTGGCCGTAGTTCATTAGGAATTTGAAGAGATTTGGCATGTCAATAAATACGCTCAAAAACTTCTATAGTTGTACTGTGGAGAGCATTCTGACAGGCTGCATCACTGTCTGGTATGGAGGCGGGGGGGGGTGGGGCAACTGCACAGGACCAAAAGAAGCTGCAGAGGGTTGTAAATCTACTCAGCTCCATCTTGGGCACTAGCCTACAAAGTAACCAGGACATCTTCAGGGTGCGGTGTCTCAGAAAGGCAGCATCCATTATTAAGGACCTCCAGCACCCAGGACATGCCCTTTTCTCACTGTTACCATCAGGTAGGAGATACAGAAGCCTGAAGACACACTCTCAGCGATTCAGGAACAGCTTCTTCCCCTCTGCCATCTGATTCCTAAATGGACATTGAACCCTTGGACACTACCTCTCTTTTTTTTAATATACAGTATTTCTGATTTTTGCACTTTTTTTAATCTATTCAATATATACATAGTAATTGATTTACTTATTTATTTGCTATTATTATCATCATTTTATTTTTTTCTCTCTTCTATATTATGTATTGCATTGAACTGCTGCTGCTAAGTTAACAAATTTCATGTCACATGCTGGTGATAATAAACCTGATTCTAGTTCTGATTCTGAAACTATCTTGCTCAAAAGACCTGGGTCAAAAGAACTTCCAACTTTTCGTGATTAATTTTAGAATCAGTTTTAAAATATTCTTAATTGTATTTAAAGTTTTGAATACTCTGGCTGCTCCATATATTTTGGAGTGTCTATCTTCCTGCATCCTTAATCATAATCTTAGATCCATGAATACTGGTTATAAGAACTGGTGATGCAACCCTTTTGCTCTTATCCACCAAAAATCTGGAATACGCTACCGACTGAGATACGTTAGGGTAGAACTGTGGAACGTTTCAAAACACTTCTAAAAACCTACTTTTTTGTTTGACCTATGTAGAAGATTACTTAATGCCTGTTGATATTGATCATATTTATAAATTTTGATATACTTGATTACATTTTATTCTATATGATGTTTGTCTCTATTTATGATTTTTAAATTTTGTCTCATATTTTTATGATTTTATTAATTTATTTTTTACCATCAATGTAAAGCTCTTTCAGCCTGTATCTTAATTAATAAAAGGTACTATATAGCTAGTTATTATTAACAATAATCCAAAATTCACAATAGTCAGCAAATTTTCACTGGCAGCCATTATTGCAATGTGGCAAAGAATCCCCTCATGCTATGTTAGTGCTGGAATGTGTAGCAAAACTTGCAAACTGCCCCAGATCACCCCTTGGATGTGTTGGTTGTAACGAGGGTGGGGCTGAGGGGCTGGCACGGTAGCATATGGTTAGCACAACACTTTACAGTACCAGCGACCCGGGTTCAATCCCAACCACTGCCTATAAGGTGTTTGTACACTCTCCCCATGACTGCATGGATTTCCTTTGGGTGTTCGGGTCTAAAGATGTACTGGTTGATAGGTTACTGGCCCCATGATAAGTCTAGTGTTAAATTGACGGTTGCTGGGCGGTGTGGCTCAAAGGCCAGAAGGGACTATCCTGCACCATAACTCAATAAAAAAGTAAATTAAAGAATGCAAACAATGCATTTCATTGTATGTTTTGATGCACATGTGATAAGCAAACTTGAGTACTGAACCTTGAATCTAATTGGCTACTCTAAAATATGTCTTGTATCCAGGTTAGTGGTTGAATTCTGAGGGACATTCTGGGAATGTGGGAGCATTAAAAAATTAGATTAATGAATGGATTTGTATAAATATCTACAGCCCTCTTAACGATTTCACAATCACCAAGTTACCATTCCATAGACACCATGTTATCTGCCTCAATATATTTTCCTTTATTTGAGGCAACAGATCTTTATCAAGTTTATGTTAAAATCCATGCACCTCTGTTTATAAGTGACAATATTTACAGCCAGAGCTCAAGATTTATTTTCCTCTTGTGTCCTTTAAACCTAAAATACCCACGATCCTGGCTGCAACAATTCACCTGGGAGTTTTAAAGAGCACAACTCCTTAACACAATGAGATATCATAATTTGTGTCATCAGGCCATGTAATAAATACTGTAATCTATTAGCATTAAGGCTATCATAGCTGGGAGGGGGTGTTAGTGGTGATAAGCTCCCACTACCAATTAAATACTCCTAACAGCGTGTGTCTCACATAGCATCTGCCAACCAAGTCCAGCTGCTGGCTTTTGCATATGGCTTAGCTACTTAGCCCGATGGAGCTGTTTCTACTGATAGGAGAAGGGGCAAAGGTGAGTTACTGCCACCTTAAAACCAGTCACTTTTGGGCAGACAGGGCTCATCTCGGAGAAGGAAAGTTCTGATCTCAAACCTCCACTGCCTTGAAACTATACCCATGGGGAAGGCTTCAGGAGTAAACCCCAAGGAAAATTCTGGAGCTGGAGTCCATAAGGCAGTCCTACATTGACTTCAATGTTGACTGAAAACTCTTGCAATGTCACTGGTACCAAATTGTATTGGTCTTTGCTGTTCCTTTGGATTCATCAGCTGTGTGGCTAGGGGGAGCCTGCTACATGGGCAACAGCTTGTGTACTGGCTTGTGTATCATGAAGACAGCTGCAACACGACATCCATGCTCGACCCCAACCAACGAAGGGCTTCTTCTGAACTTGTTGCAGCACTGAGGAAATTGCTTGCAGCATCGACTCCAGCAATGATAATCCTAACCACTTTGTTTCAGTTGTGCTTCGTAGGCCTCTGGGGTCTCCCAGGCTCCTTGGTTTCAATTTAGCTAGAAGTTCAAGGACAGTTCCTGACGAAGGGATGCCTGCTCCTCTGTGTGCTCGCCAAAGCTGTACGACATCCTCCAGCAATAATTTCAGGTCACCTTCCCTTTAATGATTTGCAAACATGATTTCAATCAGTGTAGCATTATTCGCTGGTGCACAGGTTGCCTGAAATGCTAATGTACAGGATGGCAGGTGGATTTTGCAGATGATGGAAATCCAGAGCGATTCACACAAAATACTGAAGGATCTCAATAAGTCAGGCAGCGTCTATTGAGAGGAATAAACAGTCAACATTTTGCACCAAGATCAAACATCCAATCCTGAAATGTCAACTCTTTATTCAGAATCAGAATCAGGTTTAATATCAACAGCACATGTCATGAAATTTGTTATCATGCAGCAGCAGTAAATTGCGATGCATAATAATAAAAACTGTAAGTTACAGTAAGAAGTGTATCTATAGTGAGGTAGTATCCATGGGTTCAATGTCCATTCAGAAACCTGATGGTGGAGGGGAAGACATTGTTCTGGAATTGTTGAGTATGTGCTTTCAGGCTCCTGTACCTCCTCCCTGAAGTTAGCAATGAGAAGAGACCATGTCCTGGGTGATGGGGTCCGTAATGATGAATGCCACCTTCTGATACATCGATCCTTGAAAATATCCTTGATACTGGGGAGGCTAGTGCCCATGATGGAACTGACTGAGTTTTCAACTTTCTGCAGCTTATATTGATCCTGTGCAATGGCATCCCCATACCAAACGGCAATGAAGCCAGTTAGAATGCTCTCTGTGGTACATCTTTTGAAATTTACGAGTGTCTTTGGTGACATAGTATATCTTCTCTAACTCCTAATGAAGTATAGCCACTATCGTGCCTTCTTTATAACTGCATCAATATGTTGGGCCCAGAGATCCTCAGAGATGTTGACACCCAGAAACTTGAAATTGCTCCTTATTCCTTTCCATAGATTCTGCCTGACCTGCTGAGTTCCTCCAGCCTTTTTTATTTTTCGTTTTATACAGAGATAGATCATGGAATAAGCCCTTCCGGCTCTTCAAGCCATGCCTTCCAGAAACGCACCTTTAAAACCCTGATTTAACCCTAGTGTAATCACAGGACAATTTCAATGACCAATTAACCGACTAACCAGTACATCTTTAGACTTTGGGAGGAAACCAGAGCACCTGGAGAAAACTCACACATTCTGCACGGAGGACGTACAGACTCCTTACAGAGGATGCCGGGATTGAACTCTGAATTCCAACGCCCTGAGCTGTAACAGGATTGTGCTAACCGATACACTACAGTGGAGCCCCACGTTTTGTGTGTGCTACTGTGGATTCCCAGCATCTGCAGAATCTCTTTTGTTATGGTACATCAAATGGGCATTTTGAATTGGAGTATCTTAACAAGAGATGCACAAACTTACTATGTTCCTCATTCTGGAAAAGGTAGTACTACAGTTATTAATAGCTCCCTTTATAAATTAATACATTTTTTTATTTTGGGCTGTTCCAGGCCAGTGGGTCCCGGGATCTGATGTCCACGTGAGCAGGAGGCACGAGGGCTGGAGATGAGCCTGAAGTTCGGAGATCCGGCATTGCCCAGTCATTGGCTGACGTGAAAGATCAAAGCCTGCAGGTGAATCGCAAATCTGAAAATCAAACCCCAATGACTTATTGTTTTATATTTTTATTGTAACTTTTATTTATTTTCACCGTACTGCTGCTGCAAAGCTGAAAATTTAATGGCATACGTCGGCAATAGTAAAGCTGGTTCAGGAGCAGTACGGATAGAGCAAAGCCCAATTGGCATCACCACTGGACAAGCTGCCCTGTGGCCTGAAGCAGCCAGAGTACCAGAGAGCCAGGTACCCTCTAAACCAAGGCATCTTTTGCAACTGCAACTTCAATGCATCTGCAGAATGGAATGACATACAGTTGTTCTGGAGGTGACACTCTTCATTGCACTGGATGCTGCGCAGGGTATGGGACCTAATAAAATCACAGCACGGTGCTGACGTCTTGCGCCATAAATGTAGCTATGTTTCCCGTCAAGCTGTTTCAGTGCAGCACAAAACCAGGCATCTCTCCGATAGGATGGAAAATTGCCCAGTTACAGTATCTTCTGTTCACATGAAGCAGAACAGATACAATCCAACTAATAGCAACTTAATTGATCTGTTTTCCGTTATCAACAGAAGATTTCATCAACAATGCTATCTAGGGACACTTACTACCAATCTGCACAATCATGTGTAGGTAGTTTGAGATCTGGCTGGACAATATTGTTTTGAACCTCAAGCCTTGATCTTAAGAGCAACTTTCATTAAAGAAGGGTAAAGTCAGGTTACTGGGGCCTTAAAACCAGTCACTTCCCGCCGGTAGGGTTCATCATCTGTCGTTAGCAGCTCACCTAGGAGAAGGAAAACTCCCATCTCAAACCTGCACTGCCTTGTGGCTATACTCTCTCATGGGGAAGGCTTCAGGAGTAAACCCCAAGGAAAAGTCCAGAGCTGGAGTCCCGAAGGCAGTTCTGTGTTCAGTTCGGAGCTGACTGGCAAGTCCTGCGACACTCCTGGTGCCAACCTGCAATGGTCTCTACCGTTCCTTTGGATTCATTAGCTGCATGGAGAGGCAGAGCCCACTATATGGACAACAGTTTGCTTTCCATATTGAGCTGCTCTGGCTTGTCTACTGGTTTGCCCATCACACTGACAGCTACGACACAACCTCTATGGTTAACACTGACCAACGGAGGGTCTCAAGAGGCATAGCCAATTATCAAATACAAATCATTAAGACTCTGGATGGATCTGTTTAATTGTTATCTTCTATGCAGTTTAACAATTAATTGCCTGCTAGTGTTTTATATAACTACCTATATTTCTGTAACTGTTTAGTCTGCTTCCTAGTGATCACAGTATGTATATGCAATTGTTCAGTGCCCCCTCCCCCCACATTTGTATGATTCTATAAGCTTCTCTGGTATTGCATTATTTGAATAAAGGCTATCTGATTGGTTAACTCTTTTCAACAAATGGAATAATTTTATGTGGAATAATTTATGGAGGCAGATACACTAGTGAGATTTAAGAGACTACTAGACAGGTATATGGAGGAATTTAAGGTGGGGGGTTATATGGGAGGCAGGGTTTAAAAGTCGGCACAACATTGTGGGCCGAAGGGCCTGTACTGTGCTGTACTGTTCTATGTTTATCTATGGTATAAAAAGAGCTGATCAATTTGCCCCACCATCTTCATTAATTTTTACGCTTTCTTCTCTTTTCCTGCTCTTTGCTCTTAGTTACTAGACTTGTGCAGTTCTACATTTCCAATTTTTTACTCTGCCTTTTTAATTTTCTTTGTTATTTTACTGCTTAATAAAATGATCATGAAGCA
The DNA here is from genome assembly GCF_963921235.1 of Mobula hypostoma. Taxonomy (NCBI): domain Eukaryota; kingdom Metazoa; phylum Chordata; class Chondrichthyes; order Myliobatiformes; family Myliobatidae; genus Mobula; species Mobula hypostoma. Next base: position 10,898,247 of record NC_086103.1, read on the forward strand.
ACAAGTTTTATGCCTCTTTCTTGAGTTCTGAAAGAACCTTGGATTAAAAAAAAATCAGAGTCCAACACTTGTCAAGAAATACACAGAATGCTGAACCTGTCTCACTCAAGTAGATGTCACTGCATGGAACTAGCTGAAGGTAGGGGCTTTTTTGCGGTTGTAGGAACCTACAGAGTTGGTGAAAATGGATCATCACCTTGATACTTCCAGTAATTAAATATCCAATTAAATGAATCCCTGCTGCCCACGTGATAATTACAAGTGCCGGAGTTATAGTGAGAGGTTGGGCAGGCTAGGACTTTGCTCATTGGAGAATAGGAGACTCAGTGAGGACCTTATAGAGATGTATAAAATCATGAACACAATAGATAGGATGAACACAAACAGGAAAAGGGTATCAAAAACAACAGAGGACATAAGTCCTTTACAAGGTTGTTGCCAGGAATCGGAGACCTGAGTGATAGGGAAAGGTTGAATAGGTAAGGTCTTTATTCACTAGAGCATAGAAGTTTGAGGGAAGATTTGATAGAGTTATGCAATATTATGAGGTGTATAGATAGGGTAAATGTAAGCAGGCATTTTCCACTGAAGTTGAGTGAAACTACAACTAGAAGTCTTGGGTTAAGAGTGAAGAGGTGAGAAGTTTAAAAGGAACATGAGGGGGAACTTCTTCACTCAGATGGTAGTGAAAGTGCAGAATAAGCTGCCAGCAGAAGAGATGGATCCAAGTTCAATTTCAACATTTAGGAGAAATTTGGATAGGTACATGGATGGGAGAAGTATGAGGGCTACTTATGTAGCTATCATCAACAATGTAAGAAGAGTCATAGGATACTACATTCATAGGAAACAGGCTCTTGTCCACTCTGAACTATTATTCTGTCTCGTTCCATTGACCACTCCATACTGCTATCATCCATGTACTTACGCAAAAATCTCTTAAATGCTGAAATGGAACCCACATCCATCACTTCAACTGCAGCTTACTCTACATCTCCACACCCTCACAATCTGAGTGAAGGTTTCCCCTCATGTTCCCCTGACATATTTCACCATTTACCCTTACTCCATAACCTCCAGTCTTTTTTCACCAAAACTCGAGAGGAAAAGGCCTCACAAACACAAGGAAATCTGCAGATGCTGAAAATCCAAAGCAATGCACATAAAATGCTGGAGGTACTCTGCAGGCCAGGCAGCGTCTAAGAGAAAATAGTCAATATTTCAGGCCAAGACCCTTCATCAGGCCACTGCTTGCATTTACCATACCTACCTTCAGTGGCCAATTTATTAGACACCTCCTGTACCTTATAAAGTGACCACTAAGTGTAAGTTCATGGTCTTATGTTGCTGCAGCCGTCCACTTCAAGGTTCAATGTGTTATGCATTCAGAGATGCTCTTCTGCACAACACTGTTGTACTGCATGGTTATCTGAGTTGCTGTCACCATACTGTCAGCCTGAGTTTGGCCATTCTTCTCTGACCTCTCTCATTAACAAGATATTTTCACTCACAGAACTGCCATTCACTGGAAGTTTTTCTTGCTTTTTAGTACCATACACTGTAAACTCTAGAGACAGTTGTGTGTGAAAATCTCGGAAAATCAATGGTTTCTGAGATACGTAAACTACCCTGTCTGGCATCAACAATGTAAGGGTGAAAGTCACTTAGATCATATTTCTTCCCTATTCTGATGTTTGGTTCGAACAAGAACTGACCTCCTTGACCATGTCTGTATGTTTTTATGCATTGAGTTGCTGCCACATGATTGACTGATTAGATATTTGCATTAACAAGCAGGTGTACAGCTGTACCTAATAAAGTGGCCATTGAGTGTATGTTCCTCCTAATTTAACCTCTAGCAAACCTCTCTTCATTCTCCAATGCACCAAGGAATAGAGTCCTAACCTATTCAAACTTTCTCTATAACTCAGGTAATGAGATATTTTGCCAAAATGGCACTTCACAGGGTGGCAGAGTGGAGATACATTTCTACCAAGGAAGGTGTAAGACGCTTCTTCCCTTCGTTAGTCTTTGGGCAAGGTGTAGCACCTGCTTCGCCCCCAATCCGGGTCGTGAGAAGCCATGGGAGCAGATGGTGGATGGTTGTATGAGAACCTGGTGCACATCACAAGTCCTATTTATGGGACCACTGACACCAGGCAGAGAACCTCTGAAGAGGATTGACAATGGCTGGGATCACCCATCTTGAAAAGACACTACCCAGAAGAAGGCAATGGCAAACCACTTCTGAAGAAAAATTTGCCAAGGACAACCATGCCATGGAGAGACCATGATCGCCCATGTCATACGACACAGCACATGACAAACGAACGGCACTTCACCTTCATTTGGTTTGGGAAATAGCATCCTAAATAAAGGAAGTTACAGAGGAATGAATGCATAGTTGACTAGAATGGACCTGTGGAAATAATTTTATAAAATAACACAGCAGATAAGCAATGCAACATGAAATATTTCTCAACGAAAGTAAGGACTCCAGAAAAGGATTTTTCTGCAAGTAAAACAGTCTATCAAAATGAAGGAAATTCTAATAAACTCTATTGATATCCACATCAGAATCTGAATCAGGATTATTATCACTGGCATATGTCATGAAATTTGTTGTTTTGTTGCAATGGTACATTGTAATACATAAATATTACTATAAGAATATATTAAAGTAAACAAAACCGAGCAAAATAATGAGGTAGTGTTTATGGGTTCATGGAAATTTCATAAATCTGATGTTAAAGGGGAAGACCTGTTTCTGAAACATTGATCATCTTTGTTAAACCCAGTCTATCACGGGTAAAGCCATCCTCACATTGAGCACATCTACGAGGAGTGCAATGAAGCATCTGCCATCAAGGATCCTCACCATCCAGACCATGCTCTCTTTCCGCTGGCTGCTGCATCAGAAAGAAGGTACAGGAACCTCAGGACTCACAGCACCAGGTCCAGGAACAGTTATTACCTCTCAACCATCAGGTTTTTCAACCAGAGGGGATAACATCACTTAATTTTCACTCACTCCAACACTGAACTGATTCCACAACCTATGGACTCACTTTCAAATGTTCTACAATCTCATTCTCAATATTTATTGCTTATTTATTATTATTATTATTTTAGTTTTTTTTCTTTGTTGTATTTGCACAGTGCAGAACTGTGCAGTGCACATTTTCAATGTTGTGTGTGGTTGTGGTTTTTCATTCTATTGCACTGCCTTTGTACTTACTGTGAATGTCCGCAAAAAAACTGAAGTTCAGTATGGTACGTATATTTCAACAAGTGCAACTCTGAGATCCATTTTCCTGCAGGCATTCCCAGTGTGGCATGGTAGCATAGCGGTTTGCACAACACTGTACAGTGTGAGTAATCCAGGTTCAATTCCCACCACTGCCTGTAAGGAGTTTATATGGTCTCCCTGTGACGGTGTGTGTTTTTACTGGGTGCACCGGTTTCCTCCCACAATCCAAAGAAGAACTGGTTGGTAGGTTAATTACTCATTGCAAATTGTCCGGTGATTAGGCTAGGGTTAACCGTTGGATTGCTGAGTGGTGCATCTCGAAGGGCTAGAAGGGCTTATTCCGTACTGTATCTCAATAAATGAATAAATTCAAAGAAACACAGTAGAATAGATGTAGAACTGCACATAGGTAACAAGACAAACAACGGAGACAACAAACTGTGCAAATAGAAAAGAAAAAATGTAATGATAATAATAAATAAATAAGAAATCAATATCAAGAACATGAGATGAAGTGTGCTTAAAAGTGAGTTCAGAGGTTGTGGGAATTGTTCGGTGATGGGGCACGTAAAGTTGTGTGAATGTATCCCCTCTGGTTGAGGGGTAATAACTACTCCCAACCTGTGGCGTGCGTCCTAAGGCTCCTCTACCTTCTTCCTGATAGCAGCAGCAAGAAGAAAGCATAACTTGGGTGGTGGATATAGTAAACAGCATCCAGATCCAGAAAGCCAGCAATTAATTAAAATTGTTGGCGTCTCATTTCTTTTTGCCTTCCAGAACAGAGAATCTGTCACTTCAAAACTACAGAAAAGCTTGGTATTCTGTTCCGTGAACGCACTTGCAAAGAAAATCCCAACCACCTCAAAATAATTGCTGGCGTCATCTTGAAAGAAAAAAAGGTAAAAACAGCATGACAGGGCAGCCTAATTTCACCGCATTGCAGGATTCCCAAGGTACAGGAGTTAATAAAGACACCAAAATAACTCCCACCCCTCCAAGCATAAGGCTATGAGCTACAAAAGCAAGAAAGGCTTCTTTCTCCATCAGCATTTGCCTGACTGAAGATCACAGATCACCAGATTACTCTTTGTATACGGGAACCGCCAATTTGCACTCAGCAACATCTCTCATACTAACCTGTGATAATGGACACATCATTAGTTTGCAGCAACGATAGTTGTGGAATAAATGCTAACAAGGGCCCTGATGAGCATTTGACTTTTCTACTTCAAATGGTAATCTTTTATCAGAGTCAGAATCAGATTTATGCATGTTGGGAAATCTGTTGTTTTGTGGCAGTAGGACAGTGCAATACATAAAAAAATTCTATATTACAGTAACAAATATCTAAAAAATAAATAAATATATATAAATAGATAGATAGCAGGGTGGAAATACATCTCCACCAATGGAGGTGTAAGGCACTCCTTCCCTCCACTAGCCTGCAGGTCACCCATTGGTGAGGTGTAGCCCCTGCTTAGCCCCCCGATCAGGATCACGTGAAGCCATGGGAGCAGGTGGTGGATGGTTGCATAACACAAGTCCTGGTTACGTGACTACTGCGATAATTGGCCGAGGCCACTAACTGATAATGGCAGGGTCATCTGTCTCGTAAAGACTCTGCCCAGGGGAAGGCAATGGCAAACCACTTCTGCAGAGAATTTCCGAAGAACAATCATGGTCATGGATAGAGAAAGAAGTAAGAACAATAGTGGGAAGGTGGTCTTTCCCGCAGGCAGAGTAAAGACAGATAGAACCCTTGATTGCCCACATCATACTACAGGGCACATAAAGATGAATGAGAGAAAATAGTGAGGTAATATTCATGGACTCATTGTCTGGTGAGAAATCTGATGGTAGGGGGGAAGAAGCTCTTCCTAAAACATTGAGTGTGTGCCTTCAAGCTCCTGTAGCTCCTTGGTAATACATAGCAGCAATAAGAAGAGGACATGTCTTGGATGTGAGGGTCTTTAATAATGGATGCCAGCTTCTTGAGATGTCGTCTATTAAAGATGCCTCGACGGTGGGGAGACTGTTGCTCATGATGGAGCTGGCTGAGTTTACTAACATCTGGTAGTATATTGTAACATATACATAGTTCAATAATAATTTTTCTTTTGACTTTGACATTGAACAAAATCAAAGACCCTGGATATTCTTTCTTCTCAGCCCTCCCATGGGGCAGAAGGTACAAAAGCCTGAAAGCATGTACCACCAGGCTCAACAACAGCTCCTATCCCACAGTTATTTGACAATTCAGCAGTCCTCAAGTACAATAGGAAGGACTCTTGACCTCATAATCTGCCTCGTTATGATCTTGCACCTTATTATCTGCCTGTACTGCACTTTCTCTGTAACTGTGACACTTTAGTCATAGTCATAGTCATAGTCATACTTTATTGATCCGAGGGGAAACTGGTTTTCGTTACAGTTGCACCATAAATAATAAATAGTAATAAACCATAAATAGTTAAATAGTAAAAAATAAATTATGCCAGGAAATAAGTCCAGGACCAGCCTATTTGCTCAGGGTGTCTGACCCTCCAGGGGACAAGTTGTAAAGTTTGATGGCCACAGGCAGGAATGACTTCCTATAATGCTCTGTGTTGCATCTCGGTGGAATGAGTCTCTGGCTGAATGTACTCCTGTGCCCAACCAGTACATTAGGTAGTGGATGGGAGACATTGTCCAAGACGACATGCAACTTGGACAGCATCCTCTTTTCAGAGACCACCGTCAGAGTCCAGTTCCATCCCCACAACATCACTGGCCTTACAAATGAGTTTGTTGATTCTGTTGGTGTCTGCTACCCTCAGCCTGCTGCCCCAGCACACAACAGCAAACATGATAGCACTGGCCACCACAGACTCGTAGACTCGTTGTTCTGCATTCTGTTATTGTTTTTCCTTGTTCTCCCTCAGTACAATGATGTGATGAAATGATTTGTATGGATGGCAAGCAAAACAGCATTTGTCACTGTGCCCCAGTACATGTGACAATAATAAACCAATTTACTAATTTACTAGTGTGCATGAGTGAAGCCTTCATTGGTCAGAGTCGACAGTGAATGTTACATCCTAGCCGTCTACAGTCAATCAATACGCAAGCCAGGCAGTACGATATGGAGAGCAAGCTGTTGCCCATGTAGCCGGCTCCCCCCTCCCCACACAGCTGAATAATCCAAAAGAACGGCAGAGACCGATACAGTCTGACCACTAGCGGCCTCATAAGAGTTGACAGTGAGTGTTGAACTCAACATAGGACTATCTCAGAGACTCCAGCTCTGAACTTTCCCTCAGAGAATACTCCTGAAGCCTTCCCCATGAGTGGGTATAGTCGAAAGACAATTGTGGTTTGAGATCAGAGTTTTCTTTGAGAGAAATTAGGGATAGTATCAATTCCAAAGAAGAAGCATACAAATTAGCCAGAGAAAGTGGCTCACCTGAGGACTGGGAGAAATTCAGAGTTCAGCAGAGGAGGACAAAGGGCTTAATTAGGAAGGGGAAAAAAGATTATGAGAGAAAACTGGCAGGGAACATAAAAATGGACTGTAAAAGCTTTTATAGATATGTAAAAAGGAAAAGACTGGTAAAGACAAATGTAGGTCCCCTGCAGACAGAAACAGGTGAATTGATTATGGGGAGCAAGGACATGGCAGACCAATTGAATAATTACTTTGGTTCTGTCTTCACTAAGGAGGACATAAATAATCTTCCAGAAATAGTAAGGGACAGAGGGTCCAGTGAGATGGAGGAACTGAGCGAAATACATGTTAGTAGGGAAGTGGTGTTAGGTAAATTGAAGGGATTGAAGGCAGATAAATCCCCAGGGCCAGATGGTCTGCATCCCAGAGTGCTTAAAGAAGTAGCCCAAGAAATAGTGGATGCATTAGTGATAATTTTTCAAAACTCGTTAGATTCTGGACTAGTTCCTGAGGATTGGAGGGTGGCTAATGTAACCCCACTTTTTAAAAAAGGAGGGAGAGAGAAACCGGGGAATTATAGACCGGTTAGCCTAACGTCGGTGGTGGGGAAACTGCTGGAGTCAGTTATCAAGGATGTGATAACAGCACATTTGGAAAGCGGTGAAATGATCGGACAAAGTCAGCATGGATTTGTGAAAGGAAAATCATGTCTGACGAATCTCATAGAATTTTTTGAGGATGTAACTAGTACAGTGGATAGGGGAGAACCAGTGGATGTGGTATATTTGCATTTTCAAAAGGCTTTTGACAAGGTCCCACACAGGAGATTAGTGTGCAAACTTAAAGCACACGGTATTGGGGGTAAGGTATTGGTGTGGGTGAAGAATTGGTTAGCAGACAGGAAGCAAAGAGTGGGAATAAACGGGACCTTTTCAGAATGGCAGGCGGTGACTAGTGGGGTACCGCAAAGCTCAGTGCTGGGACCCCAGTTGTTTATAATATATATTAATGACTTGGATGAGGGAATTAAATGCAGCATCTCCAAGTTTGCGGATGACACGAAGCTGGGTGGCAGTGTTAGCAGTGAGGACGATGCTAAGAGGATGCAGGATGACTTGGATAGGTTGGGTGAGTGGGCAAATTCATGGCAGATGCAATTTAATGCGAATAAATGTGAAGTTATCCACTTTGGTGGCAAAAATAGGAAAACAGATTATTATCTGAATGGTGGCCGATTAGGAAAAGGGGAGGTGCAACGAGACCTGGGTGTCATTATACACCAGTCATTGAAAGTGGGCATGCAGGTACAGCAGGCGGTGAAAAAGGCGAATGGTATGCTGGCATTTATAGCGAGAGGATTTGAGTACAGGAGCAGGGAGGTACTACTGCAGTTGTACAAGGCCTAGGTGAGACCACACCTGGAGTATTGTGTGCAGTTTTGGTCCCCTAATCTAAGGAAAGACATCTTTGCCTTAGAAGGAGTACAAAGAAGGTTCACCAGATTGATTCCTGGGATGGCAGGACTTTCATATGAAGAAAGACTGGATGAATTGGGCTTGTACTCGTTGGAATTTAGAAGATTGAGAGGGGATCTGATTGAAACGTATAAGATCCTAAAGGGATTGGACAGGCTAGATGCAGGAAGATTGTTCCCGATGGGGAAGTCCAGAACGAGGGGTCACAGTTTGAGGATAGAGGGGAAGCCTTTTAGGACCGAGATTAGGAAAAACTTCTTCACACAGAGAGTGGTGAATCTGTGGAATTCTCTGCCCAGGAAACTGTTGAGAACCAGTTCATTGGCTATATTTAAGAGGGAGTTAGATATGGCCCTTGTGGCTACAGGGGTCAGGGGGTATGGAGGGAAGGCTGGGGCGGGGTTCTGAGTTGGATGATCAGCCATGATCATAATAAATGGCGGTGCAGGCTCGAAGGGCCGAATGGCCTACTCCTGCACCTATTTTCTATGTTTCTATGTTTCTATGTTTCTCCTAGATGAGATACCAATAACAGATGACAAGCCCCATGTGCCCGATGTGTGAGTCTGAGAAGCAAATATATAAGCATTTCTCCGAGCACTTCAACACAATTATGACAGGGGATTGCAATCACCAGTGAAAGAAGGAATCTTTAGAGGGAGATTTACCATTTTGAAAATAGATATATCATTTGACACAGCTAAAATATATCCCACACTGTTAGGGGATACAGAGACTCTGGCATAGAGTCATGGAGTTAAAAATTATCTACAAAAGGCAATGCCTCAAAAAGGTGAACACATCATTAAGGACCCCTATCACCCAGGACATGCTCTCGTTTCATGGCTACCATCAAGAGGAAGGTACAGGAGCCTGAAGACCCACACTCAACATTTTAGAAACAGCTTCTTCTTCTCTGCTGTCAGATTTCTGAATGGACATCACACTACCTCACTATTTTTATTTTATCTTTTGCACTACTTATTTAATTTAATAATATATACAGTTCTGTGCAAAAGTCAGATATATATATATATCTAGGGTGCCTAACACTTTTGCACAAAATTGTAGTGATTTTATGTATTGCACTGAACTGCTACTACAA